>NC_061532.1:8187500-8470000 GCF_022379125.1 Scophthalmus maximus
ACCAGTTAACCTTGTCCAGGTATTTGTATGATCGGCCGACATTAGATGCTACACAACAAAAACACTTTTTTCTCTCTAAGTTGTGACAGCTAGCTGCTCATTAGCCACATTTACTTTAGAAGCAGCTCCCAGCCTCTGAATTCAAAGGCAGAAGCATGAAGCAGAGATATTCTTATATTTGAAGAGAGAAAAATCCAGATTTATTTTTCCCCATTTAAGATATGCTTCAGTCTTCATTATACAATCATTTTTGAATACAGTAAAGACAACACCCTACACAATTGCCTCATCCTTCTCAAGTTTACCCTAATCACGTTCCAAACTGTTTTGCTACCCCTTCACACAAGGACCTTGAACTGACAAGAGCTTTACAACTCGTCTTTGAACAGTGAAGAGCACACGAGTGAACCTGTCTTTAATGACTAAGTGCAGGTATCACAGAAATGATTAGCTCATGCTTTTCATGTCTTGTGATACAATACAGCCCCCTTCATCAAAACGAGGGCTTGCTGCTGCATTGGCGAGAGAGAGGTGGGGGTGCATTTTATCCTTGAGAATCGGTTTAAGGGGAAGAGCTGCACAAAGACAAGTTACAGCTTCTGCATTGCAATTAAGTGACTATACATGCTCTTCTCAGTCAAAAGGAAAAGAGGAAGTATATTACGAGCAGGGAGAGAAGGAGAGGGTGTGAATGAAGGTGTGTTAGTAGTGAAGCAGTTTGTGTGTGTGAGAACAATACTAATTAAATAATCACTTAGAGTCTGGATGAGCCACAATTATGGGCTGCAAGTTTTCATCACCGTTAGTTTGCAGGTAAATAGAGTATTTTGTCTGTCGCCGGTATTTTGCAGACGGTGAACTTGTCCCGACCTCTCCTTTGAAAATGTTAGCTTTTCTCTACAAGAGGCATTGTAGTTGATTGCCATGAATTACACAGTGTTGGCCTGTAAGTGAGTGTGATCACTTAAAAAAAAGGGAATGATCATTTTCAGAACATTTTGCCAGTATGCTAGTATCTAGCTCAGTATGTGTGAAAACCAAACCTCTAAACCAATAGATTTGGATTGAAAGAACAGAGCATGTGATGTTTATAACTAGACACAGAGACGTTTTAAAGATGACACTACCTCCTCCTTTTGTTCTGAGTTCCTATTTGACAGTTTGGGTAATGTCTGCAGACTGGCAGCTGCATTGAGAAGATATGTATGCACTGCTATTTATACTCATGGCATAATACATGATACTGTATATTTAGGACCTATCCAGAAAAAAAAGCAAAAAACGCATGAAAACCAGCGTACCAATCTGTAGTACATATTAGGCCAACTGGTCTAATTAATGTGATCAGGCAAACTGTTGAAAACCATGTATCTCCACAATGTCTTTTAACTTTTCATAGGCTGAGAAGAACACTCATTTCTTTCAGGATTCTGCTTTACTTAAAATTAAGTTTCAAATTTCACATCCCCCAAAATGTTGACACATGGTTCTAACTGGTCATCATATTTTGTTCCTCTGCTTTTGTAGAATGTGAAAATATCCACAGCATTCAGAAAAAAGGCAATATTCATAGAATCTATTTTTTCAGATGTTGGAAGTAGAAAAGTATTGATCTACTTCAGTTTGTCTTTAAATCAAGAACTTAACGATCCTTGGACAGAGTGGGAGTTCATGTTCAAATATTCAGATCCAGTATATTTGTTGCAGCACATTTCCCTACAAAGTGTTAAGCTACAAAATCTGTATAAGCATTTACCGTAAATGGCGAATCCTTTTTAGGTCTGTAACTGAAATGTGCTATTTGTTATCAGTTCTGATGATATAAAACTACAGATGTTTGAATGGTTTATTATGTTGAAAATCTGTAGCTAAAACATAAGTGAGACCATTGATAGATATTTGACAGTGGCCCAGTTAAGCTCCGATCAAGCAAACACTTTGCACTTAACATCTTTCTGTTGCTTTATGAAATTAATAAAATGTTCTGATTACTTTAGTGCCATAAAAAAAGAAAAACACTGTGTAGGTCTCAATATTTAATTTCTAATGGATCCGATTCCAGAATGTGATGGTGAGTATCTTGTCAATTTACTCCAGGAGATGCCCTAGAGGGTTCCATCTAACTTCATTATTGTACTCCCACTCCACATCACCTTCTTTGCTAATGTTCAGGTGGTTCTTTAATACTATTTGATTAAATAACAATTCTTAAATGTGTTGTTCAGACTGGTGTCAGATTTAAAAACATCTAATTGTGTTGTTGTGTGTCTTTGTGTGTGCATGCGTGTGTCCCAAAGCTCCAGGCAGATGGAGGCCTCAAATGCTGGTCTTGGCAAACGCCGCCCGAACTCCAAATGAACAAATGGAAACAAATGGATTTTCCCCTCATCAAATCGGAGCTGGCGCTTACAGCGAATGTGCACATCAAACTTGAAGCATTGATCGAGAAAAACATTGAACTTTCAAGACGTTTTGAATCATACAGATAATGTACGTACTGGTGCATGAACCTTTGTTTTGATATCCATTAATGTTCAATGAATCCCGGTGCCTTTGCTCAATTAGAGTTTTCGGTTTACATTCCAGTACCTTTTATTCTCCACATTTTCCCCACAGAGGCAGAGTGCCTTATTGATTTAATTTCATTTGAGTGCGGCGGCAGTTCATGGGGTTTTTATGGAAACTTCAGCAGGATTGATCAAAGCGATAACTGGATCCAAAAGAAACACGAGGATAATCAAAGTGTAACGGTATGCAAGTGCTGATCTACTGTAGATTGCCTGCGTGTAATTAGTATGGCTCCTGTTGATCTGCGCACACACTCTGAGTTGACAGATCAATTGAAAAAGAAGAAAGACAAGGAGGAGCAGCAGGAGGAGAAGGAAGAGTAGCGAGGAGCAGCTCCAGGATGGCAAGATGCGAGTTGAAAAGGGTTATTTTCAGGGACGGGAGACAGCCAATCAACCCTGCTGGACAGCACAGAAGGTTCTGAAGTGGCGCGCTAGAGTATCAAAACAAGAGCAGATGTCACACGTGTCCATTGCATCCCTGACAGGTGCAGTGATTTGTGTTTTGTGATTCACGTCTGTGCGTTCCTTTCGGCAAAACCTTCTTTCCCCATTTCCCCTTCAGCTTGACTCTCTGTCATGAGGGGCACTGGGCAATAACACAGAGCGATCCATTACGGAGTCACAAGGTCAACCCGTTCGAGGTATTAATTCAAAAGTAGCGAGAGAAAGTCATAATCATTCTCAGGGAATGGTAGGGGAGTTGCGGCTGGATCTATAAATAGAGTGGTGGTGTAGTCCATGAGCCGGAGCCTTCTCTACTGCACCACTCTTTCACAGTCAGTGTGGGGGTATCTCTGTATTTATTTATTTACAAAAGAAGCTTCTCCTCGCACTCATCTCGCTCCACTCCTCTCTCATTTCCTCCTGCTCACTCCCTCGCTCCAAGTCTCCCTCACCAAAAGACATTACAGAAAAAAAAAAATCGTATTATCTGTCCAAATCAATACTAAAAGCCGAGACTCAATCAGTCACTGAGGGCATACTGTACAGCAAGTGCTGCCAAAAAAGTCTGAATTTTCCCTACAGCAAAAACTCTCTTTCATCTGAGACAATGGAAGATTGGTTGTTATGCCTGGGAGGAAAGAAATAATGGTCACACAGTGTACCCTCTTGAGATATCAAGGCAAGAAGGTGGAAAGAAATTAATTTACCCAAACACTGATTCTCTGCTAAACAGAATGGGGTAGCGATGTTCTCTTTTTAATAAACAAATGCGGGAGAAAATGTAAATGTTAATGGGATTTTCTGAATTACCGTGGGTCTGTTCTTGCACAGATGCAGACACGTGTGAAAAAAAGAAAAAAAACACAACCGCACAGGACTAGCTGGAAAAAGGAAAAGCAAATGTATACAGTAACCCTGGCAAGTTTTCAGACAAACGCATGGCCCGTGCAAACATGGGCTCTGCAAGCACAACATAATTTATTACCAAACACACCGAGTGAGATAGTTGACAGAAAAATCGTTTGGATTGTGTTTTCAAGCTTCAATTTCTTGAGGGTGTAGTGTGAAAAAACATGAAATCATATTATTCATTGCAGACGCTACTGTCAGGGAGTGCTCCCTAATTCTTAGCAGAACGGATTTTAGTATTGCAACATGCAATACTAAAAAAATCTGACATATGATTTTTTTTTAAATAAAGAAAAAAACAGGCTCCCTAATGGAAGCTCAGTTTGCAAACGCAAAGGCAATTTTTCCTTGAAAATCTGCAGCACCAATGGAGGTAGTTTACAGTTTCTAACTATCTAAATGTGATACCACACATGCTGCTGAAAAAAAAAAAAAATTAAGACCAAATGCAGTGCACATCGCCATCAGCGGAGCAAGAGAGAGAGAGAGAGAGAGAGAGAGAGAGAGGCAGAGGAAGGTACACATTGATTGCCAAAGAGAGCAAATGTAACCATGTCATCCATCAATGCTGCGGTGCCTGTCATCTGTGGAGTTTACTCGAGTAGCAGGGAAAACAGGAGCTATGCTTGCTCTTCCTCTCTGCGGGCTTCCCTTCCACTCCTCTCACTGAGCATCTGATGGAGAGCAAAAACAGTCGCAGCTTGTGGAAACCACGGAACCCGCTCAACCGACTGCCCCTGACAGGTTCTTAGTGATTCTGTTTGGCCCCAAAAAAATAAAAAGTCTCATTCAAATCCTCAAAAACTGAAGAATAAGACAGACAATGAATCGAGATGGAAGATCCAGCATTGTCGAGTGGATAACAAAAAGCAAGACAAAGTTGTGCAGTAGCGTCTAACACTTGCCTAAATTGGCAGTAAGAAAGGTTTTTCTGACCCATGGCACAGAGCTGACTTTAATTCATCTGTGAACAGTCAAAAAGAGGCTGACCAATACCAATCACTCAACAATTGTTGAACAAGGAGCCAAGAAAGCATTCTTCTAATAAAGCTCTGTGGGAATGAATAACAAAGTGCAACAAATGTGAATGACGCACCCATCGGTTAAAAGTCAAACACATATCAGCGGGCAGGAGGGTGAGCACTCTGGCCGACAGCTCGTAGTCATTCTACCTGTCTGATGCCCAGTCTGTAGGCCACGATGCGGTCCACAGCGTTGGGGTTCATCTGGGTCCACTGGAGCTTGAAGCCGTAGACTCTGGGTCTGTTCTGCCACAGAGGGCTGTAGGTATCATAGTAGAACTCAGGGGGGTAGGCCTTTCCTGGAGACAGAACGTTGATAACAATGATATTAAATACGGCAATGTTCATTTAAGATGGAATAACAGTCTAGAAGCATATCAATGAATCTAAGGGTTTCATAACAAATCATTCATACAGTATAGGTATTGTATAAGTATAGGTAACGCTATTGACATGACTCTAAATATTTTTCTCTCTCAAACTTCTGAAAGGTCCCTTCAGAGCCATGGAAGATATGATGCAACAGGTTTCATTCGCTGGGTAGTACTTGCCATGATGGTTCAACCTAAGCATATTTGTAAAAATGGTGGCATGTCCCTTTATGATAATCAAAAAATTATGAACCATATCATGACTTCTGATGAAGCAGCACCGTATAGTATCTCTTATTGTATGTTTTGTTTTTTTAAACCAATGAACACATGGATCAATGAACACATTGAACAACAAGGTGGAAATCTTAAAGCAGTTTGAAGGATTTTACAGTGAGAAATGTCATGAATGTAACAAAAAAATTTGAAAGAAAGAAATATTTAGAAAGGTCAGTGCAATAAGAGATGTATAATTATTTAGAAAAATATAGAAAAATAAATTCCCACATCAGTTTCAGAATGCTGCTGGGGTAAAATTGTTGTTCTCATCATTATTATGAAATTACCTGCATTATAGAAAAGCTGTGCCTTCTGCCGTTTTTTTTTTTGTTACATAATTCAGGCATACTCTAACAAGTGTAAATTCAAGAATGAATAAATATAAACATGTAAATGATTGATTTGTTGACATAGTAAGAATTCTGTTTCTACCCATTGAATATGGGCACATATTCCTGTTTCTGCTTTGACACAGTTCCCCCCCCCCCCCCCCCCCCCCCCCCCAAGGCTCATTAAAGTTTCATCGTATGTTACGTGACATACAAAACATTCGTGGCATAGAATCACGGCATGTGCCAGAATGTATGTCTCGTAAATGTAAGTGCATCCTGAGTGTCCGTCCCATGCAATGTGCTCTAAATGTCCCTGCATTCACCTCAACAGCCTCCGCAGTAAAAAATAATGTCACACAGCTAGATCTGAACTAACACACAGATCTCCTGAAACCTTTCTTTCAATAGCACATTCTGCTTTGATAGAATGTGTGAGGATGTGTTAGCCAAAGAATTGTGGCTTGAAGTGAATACATGTTGAAGTTCTCAGCTTCCCAGTCACAGTCTGCAGGTTGATTCTTGACAGCTGACAAAGGAGCTGGCAGAGCATTGTGCTTAAAGAAATATCTAGAAACAAGCTTACAGGATAACCTTTCGTGCAAAGAATAGTGATTCACCTCGGTGACACATTGCGGCATTGGTCCCATGCTATTTGGGCTTGTTTGTTGAAGGATGACAATACCCAAGGCAAGTGATTGTTAATTTCCACGGAAAAGACGGCGGAGCAGCCATTGTTAGTTCAAACAAAAGCAGCACTGGGATTTCATGTACCCGCACAGAGATGCAGCAAGTAGTTGATGTATATGTCAGGCAATTAGTTAAACCTGTCAAGTCAGTTTACGTCATTGAAGGATTATAATTATTCTCCTGAACTGTAGATGTGGTGAACTGGCTATGTCCTTGGTGTGAAAAGATCCTTGAACCATCGATGTCCTTTGACTTTGAGTGCAGCACTAGTCTGACACAGCAAAACACTGTGGGTATCAGTCTTTCACTGGGCGCCTGTTTCAGGCTGCGTTCTCCTCCCCTTCCACTTTCTTAGCATTTTCAAAAAAAACCTTTTTCTTAGGGAAACAACAAGACGTGTGTCAGCGCTAGCAACCAACACTTTGAAGATGGCAGATTTGTGCAGCCAAACAGTCGACAAACTCCCTTTACTGTGTTTTTCTTTGTGGCATTTTCTTTGCAGGGGATTTTAATGGCAGTGATCACCACCCCATGGGAAAAGAAAAAGAGGAAAAACGCCACCTACTGCACAAGACTGTGTAACATCATGTCATCTACTCTAGCTTTAGAAAAGAAATGAAAAAATGGCCGCCTCACTTGCCATACCTCAGCTTGAGTGACATGGTCCTTCATTAACAAGCAAATGTATAAAGTAGTCTTCATTGAGTAGTCTACACGTTCCCTGCACTGCTGCCCTAAATACCAACAAATGCAACAAATGTGCATTAATCCACAGCTGAAAATAGTCCCCAACAAATGCAATATTTAAATCAGTTCATGTAATGTTTGCTGAATATTTGAGCACTACAGGTCTTAGCCGTTTTGGGAAATTATTTAGACATAAAAAAATGAAACTGTAGTTATTGTGACTAATTCTCAACGTTCTGCAGTAGCTTGGGACGACAGTCACAGATGACTACACTGCAGACAGTACTGAGTGACGGTCGCACACATTGTTGCTTCGGTCTTTTCATGAGATTTAGGGCATTTAGACAAAAAATACAAGACCAGCCTTATCTTTTACAAATATTTCATATGCCGGAAAAAAAACTCACAGTGATGGAGGGATCGGACCACGCTGCTATATAATCATGCAGCGACTGATATGAAATGCCAAGAGTATAAATTGCCTTTTGATGAAGGCTACCATAATGCAAACAAAATGGGTCAAACACTGCTGAATTAGATGGAGAAAACATATACACGTACATTCATAATATTAAAAAATCTAATAATTGTTTGATCCCAGTTAAGGAAAAAAATATATAATCATTTAAACTTCAAATTGAAATGGTGAGGTGCCTTTGTAGGAGGAAAAAAAAGAAAAGGTTTAGCTGTTTAATTTGGCCCCTGACTGGTTTGATCAATTCTCATAATTATCCATGATAATAAGTCAAAATCAACACTAAGGAAATTTTGTTCTGCATTTTAGACAATTAATCAGGTTAATGATGCTTTGGGCTGCCAACCGCAGGTCACTTAGCCTTTACATGGATAAGGCTATTTAAAATACAATATTCCTGATCTGGGGGAAAGGAAAACACGTTCATCAGCCAGATAAAAATCATTCAGGGGGAAAATAACGAGCAAAAGTGAGACAAATATTGTTAATTATTTAAGGACGTAATATATTTTTAAATGTTTTATCTTTATGTAGAGAAGAGAAAGAAAGGCATCTGAAAAGGTCATACTGCGGGTAAACCTTTCTGTGGGGACTGAAGATGCTTCAATAAAACCTGGCTACATGCACAGCTGAAATCCTAACGCAACCAGAAAACCACATTTTGCAAATACATAAATAAGGACAGGATAATTAGTGTCTGTACTTCACTCTGCACTATTTCGCTTTACAGAGCCAGCTGTGTTTACAGCACACTGTACAGCAAATGTTACATAAGTCAGCCGGGCAGATAATGTCAGTTATGTTCATACAGTGTATACTGTAGAGCAACGCTAATAAGGAAAATAAAAGGCTGTAGTTTCCAATACAGCAAAGTCACGAAAGGTTAATTATACTGACAAATAACAATGGGTTTTCACAAATCGTCTTAAAAGATTCCCCCCCCCCCAAAAAATTAAAAAGCACATGACTTAAGGAAAGGACACTATTAATATGCACACCTTGCCTCTAATTTTTTTTACAAAACACTACATAAATTTAATATATTCATACATACATCAATTTTCTCTTATTTTGAGAAAAATATTATTATTATTATCTCAAGCTCATTGGTAAAATCGGAGTCTATTGAAATATGCAGTTTAATTAAGCAAAAGTCGCTTACTCCTGATAATAGGTGATGTCTGGTGAAGCACATTACCATACCCACTTAACCTAACCAAGCAGACTCAGTTGATTTATTTTATTTTTTAATCCTGTTTATAACTGCAGAACCAATGCAATGATTCATAACAGTTCTGTGAAAAAACCCTTCAGGCACAGGGCTGACCTTGTTTGCAGACTTCCTTTTCATTTCTTTTAATGGGTCTACGAACATGTTTTCTTCTTCAGGAAAACACTTTGTCCCACCATATGGTAAGTGTTGCTATATGGTACTGGGCTGATGTGGGATCTAAGCCTTTGTAGCAGAATTGACGTCCACATATGGATGCACAGCTGGCCGAGACAAACTCACCACCACCACAACGCAAATAGCTAAGTGACTATTGGGAAAAGGCATTAGATAGATTAGAAGACTCAGTGGTAATAGCCTGGTTGTGTCCTTCTGGGATGTGAAGAGTCGAATCGCTGCGGTATTTTTCCTTAAAGGGACATGTTGAAGATTGAACTGGTAATGAGTCACTATCCAGTTTGTTCTTCCACACTTCCCTCCCTCCTTGACCATTCTATGAATCAATCTCAGAAAACTAAAATGTATATATACTGAATGATGTTTCTTCTGATTTTATCCTTCTTGGTCAAAGGACAGAGGGCTGCTCTAGAGTGAATATTGTATTGTAACTGATTTGAAAAAAGGACAAGCACAAAAATAAGTCCGAAAAATAAATAAAAGAAAGAAAGAGGAGATGACAGAAAAAAAGCGAAATAGATTGTGTCTGTCCCTCAAGCCTGACAGACTTTCAGTCTGATCACAGATGACATTATTCACATGCTGCCTTTTACTTTGACCATGTAATGTCAGTCATTACTTCCTACAGGATCCATCAATGTCATGAGCTGTGGAAAGAATTCAACATCATCCTCCATTTACTGCAGTGGGGAAGTTAACCCCATGTGAAGTGGGTGTAGACTATAAAAGCAGAGAGCCGAGCTACTTAAAACCACACATGGACGTCTGAAAAGCTAAGAGACAAACGCTGATCAGGTTTATAAGTTATGATAAAGTAGTCCTGTAAAACGTTACAACTTCAAAGGTGTTGCTATGGAAATATCTCTCACTAGCTCCAATTATGCCAAATAACATTGTGGTTTGTTGTGCGGCTATTTCATTCACATAAAATATTTGTCCTGTTTGACCTTGACAATGACCCAGTAGCTTGAAAACCTGTAGGCTACATAATGTTTTCAAAATATAATTTCAATTATGTAACAGCTTCTTCAAAAAATGATCTACTGTCGTCAACCACCCATTTATGTTGTAGATGCTGTCTTGGTCTTCATAGCACCTCAATCTAACTAATCTAGAGTAAAGGTAAAATCTATTGAGCTTTTTTTGCTTGTACATAAAAATGACACCAGAGCATCAGATTGTACCAGCTCAAAAACAATGTCTGGGGAGGTTATTTAAAACACACCTCAAAGAACCAAACAAGTGTACGAAAAAATAAATAAATCCAGATGACAAAAGCATTACGGATAATGGATTCAATAATAATATGATAAAATAGACTAAATGCAGAACTGGGATTCAAATGGAGATAAAATAGTCAGTGTTTGAGTCACACAACAGAAAATACAATTCCCTCCTAAATACAGATATCTGACTGAAGTTTTAGAGTTCCACAATGTGATTTATGCATCATTATGGATATTGGCTACAATTTAGGGAAACTTGGACCATAAAATCACATCTTTACTTACAATGCATTAGCAAACCTACAAAATACTAAATATTGTCCTGGAGAATTTTTCTTTTTCTTCAGATTGAGGACATGCGGCCACATTACCCAAACGATGAAAATATAAATTACATAATGTTGTCCTTTCTTTGAAGATTTGCAATTTTTTTTAGCAAAACTGTTTATTGTTTGGGAGAAAGGGGGAGGAAGATTAGACTAGGCATCAGTTTGTTAAGAATGTCAGTTTTGCAGTAATTATACAAATTCAAATACATTTTGTACATGAAGTTAATTTTATTCATCATGGTTAGTGCAACACATGCCAATTCATAATATCTCAACTCCTCTCCAACAGTGCACATTTGCAGCCTAAGGCCAGAATGTAAGGTGCATAAATAGCTGACTGCATCAGACTAGAATGAAATCAGAGAAGAAATGCCGGCTGACGACCCAAAGACTTTCTTTTTCACTATCTAACTCAAAGGATGAAGCAAGATTTCAGCATTTGCTAAAAAAACAACAACAAGAAGAAAAAAAAAAACCTCAGGGTTCCCATGACAGAGAGCGTAAGCCAAGGCTCAGTGGTACACATTACATCCCTCTGAGGGGTCTCCCCCCTGGCACAATTTAATGGCCAACTTGGCCACTGCTGCCAACTCACTGTTTCCACAGATGTCCCGATGGCTTGGCACACGGGCATTCATGCACATGTACACACATGCTCCGCTGGCACACATACTTTCTAAGGCATCAGAATATAGTGTCCCCAGATTGGCCAGCTGCCCGACTTTGTTGTGCTTGCATGTGTCTGTCGGCATGGTAACATGTATGTTTCCATGGTGTGTTGACTGGGCTCATGAGTTGAATCGAGCCACTTTGGCCACAGGCCAAAACTCCTGACTGATATGTTTATTACACATCTATGAAGCCCACAGAGGAGTCAGGGAGAGAGTGGTGAAGAGAAATCCACTGAGGCATCTACCTGTCTTTACTCTGTGAAGTGAGCCAACCATGATACCACCTAAATGTACGAACCGTTACAAATATTTCATGAGCTTCATCTCGAGGTGGGCTCAGAAGTCACAGAGGAGCTGAAACCGGGCTGCTCTCGAGCAGGTTATTCATTTCAGCCACACTACAGAAAAGTGTAGATCTCATTGTGTGGCTGTAGGGTGTCTGGATGGAGTCAAAAATCTTAGAGAATAAGAGCTGGAGTTAAGGGAATAGTGTGTGCCAGATTTCGTAGATGATGGGAGGAACCAAAGTAGATTTTCTGCACCATGGTCTTACACTCACGGGGTTACTGAAAGAGCCTCCATACCTTTGGCAACCACTGAGTCCAGATGGTGGGAATCTGGAGCATTGGGAGGGAGGGAATGAAGTGATGGCAGGAGAGAAAGGGGAAGGAGGGATGGAGGATGAAAGGGAAGGAAGGGGAGTGGAGGCTGAGCAATAGCAGGCAAATCCCAAGCCCTGCTGAGAAAAACAAATGGCTAGAGGGTGCTATCTGCTTCTGTCTCTTTGCTCCACCCGTTTCACCAGGGAGGCCTGATCTATGGCACACAGCAGGGGCGGAATGTTTTAAATGAGAAAGATGAAGAATGAGGAGGAAGACAACACGGACAAAGAGAGGAAGAAAGGAAATCGAAAAATCGAGTGCAGAAAAGGTATGATTAGGAGACAGCAACAGATAGAGAGAAATGGACAGTATCAAAGAGGAGAGCAACCTAAGTGGCAGAGGATCAAAGTGACAAATACTCCTCCTGTGACCCTGCAGCTCCTGTCTCTAATGGGAGGTCTGGGAGATTGAAACCTTGGCCAGAGTTCCTGCGGTCACTCAGTGTGGCCAAACTAATTTGGTCCTGTCATAACAACCCAGTAAGAGATGGACACTTGGTGCTTTTGATGAAAAAGAAAACCCCAACAAGAACAGAAAAACAAAAAAAAAGAGGCAATCTATGAAAGATAGGAGGAAGGGGGGCAAGTGTGTATTATCTGAAAGAACAGCTTTACATGAGGCAGAGAGAGAGCCGACATGATTGATGTGTCCCATTGTTGTGTTGATTGTCATTCGGACTGACAATCTATGACGTTATTTCTTTCAGTTCTGCTTTTTTATTTAAATCATTTTCTGTCACAGGCAGAGGCATCCGCCCCCCCAAAGCAGAGCATGACAACTGCTGTTAGATGTTTGTGGAGCCAATTTCAGCAGCCCAAAGGAGAGCATTCTGTACCGAAGAACTGGCTGCGGACATGCAGGCGTGAGAGTGAACACAAAACGCCTGCCATCAAGTGCCACTTCAAGGTTGGAGGTTGAAAAGTAAATGTCCTTCCACTGAGTGCAAGATAGTGGAAGGGAAATCTTCTGTGCGGTACAGTATGTGACTTTTACATAATTCACCGATTAGTAAACGTCCCCCTTGAACAGGTAAAAATCAAAGCTTGGCGAACGTAACAAGACAGAGAAGTTGTTGAAGTGCAGTGCATGGGCTCTGGTAAGATAAGATATATATATATATATATAAAAAAACTGTCCACTGCAACACTGTAGTATTATTCCACCGTGTAGAAGCTGCTCCAGGATGTGATCAGTTTATGGCGGCGGTAGCTCCTCTCTCCTGCTCTTTATTGGATTTGGGGAACTGTGACGAGCAGCTAAACTTTTCATCCAACTAGTTAGTATTCAACAACGTTCAAAGTTAAATATACTGTTTGAGAATACGAACAGTAAAACATGAATCTAACCACTATCTTGCTTATCCAAGTAAAATGGCTAAGCAGCCAAACAGGGGGTTTGAAAATTGATTCTGATGCTGCCTTTTTTAACTCAAACTTTGAATACGAGGACAAGAAGCTGATTCTTTATTTTCACATCTTTAAACTCTACCTGGATCAGTCTTTTCACATTATGTCCTGTGGCTATCAAACAGCTTTTAAAGGATTCTGTTTTAAAAGCTTGGAAAATCAAAAGTGAGCTGGTGACAGTAGTTTCAAACTACTCACCGAGCTTATGTCTCTAGGTAGCTACTTGTTACTACAACTGTTAGTATTTCACTACCATAACCAGGTGTTTATTATTGTAACCATGGCGACGAAGGCACATTAAACCAAACCCTGATATTTCCCTTGATGTAATCAAGCTGCTTTTGTACCTACAACTAACTAAACTATTACTACAGCACTGTCACATTAAAAAAGTTCAGACTTTGTGAGTTAATTAAAAAAGGTTCTTACAAAAACTGAGAATTTCGAAGGGTAAATATGTGTAAACTGCACGAATGTACTAATAAGGAGAACTTCATGAAAAGTTCAACATGTAAGAAAACTTTAAGAGACCAATGTTAAATGACAAGTATTCTTTACCTGTAACCTGGAAGGTGCATTTGCCTGCACCAGCCTCATTGATGACGTTACAGGTGTACTCCCCCCAGCCGTCTCGATTCAGGCTGCGGATCGTGTACTCCGTCTCGTCTCTTTGGGCGTCAAAGGCTCCAGCGTGGAGCAGGCGATTTGATAGAAGCCACTCGAATCTCAGCACACGGGAGGGGTGGGCTCGCAGCACCCTGCAGGTCATGACCACAGGTCTCCCCAGGCCCTGGCGCATCTCTGTGTAAACTGCTTCCACTGTCGGAGGGTCTGAGCGAGAGACAGAAAGACTCAGATGAGTTCAGCCGGCATTTAATGTGGACAGAAGAGTCTGTCAAGGATGTCAATGCAATGGAAATGTGAAAGAATACGAAATAAATTGATGAAGAGGGGAGAAGAGAAAAAAGAGAGAGTGTGGGGGAAGATGCACTGACATCTATACAAGCCAGACACTATTCAGACAAGGGTCCTTGTGGTCAGACTAGATTGTCTCTGACCCCTAGAGGTATTACTTTTACAGAGAAAAATATCTGGAAGACAGAAAAGACAGTCAGAATACTAAATCTAGAAGGATTAGGTATGAGAAGAATAAATGAATATTTTTAAAAACCTAAACATCGACATTCAGTGAAAATCAAAACACAAGGAAAATGGCTCTGAGCAATGTTCTCGACCTACAGTAAGAAGAACACAACTGGGAAGGAAATCACAGCTTTTTCAGTGAAAATACATTTCAAACATGCACAGCCACTGAAAAGGAGAGAAATGTTTTGGAGGAACATTAGAACATGGATGGGAGCATTGAGCAGAAAGGAAAAAAGTGAGATTTGATCATAGTGTAAGTAAACGTTAAACAATCAGCACTGCAGAGTCAGGACAACTCAGCGACAACTGAAAAATGACGAATGAAAACAACTGTGGGGAGAGCGGCAGAGGTTGGGGGAAGATCAATTTTGCAGAACAACTAGAACAAAGTTCTGAATGAAATCAGTCATGCTTCACAGAAACCTGGGAACAGGATGATGAAGTGCATCTCAAGCTTTGAAAATGGAAAACCAATCACTTATTTGAGTATCTGACAGGCTTACTCTTCCCACCAAGAATTATTCAGCCAGACGTCATAGAGCCAAGTCAGGTGCTGGATATGACCTCAATGCAACTCACAATGTAAATGTGGGATTTAATTTATTTCATTATTTGCTCTATTAATGTGAATGAGTACAAAATGTGTCTGTGGGCTTTTCTTGAGGTCAAAATGTAAGTGCATCTGTCTGCAAGCACCAAAATGGTAACAAATAATTTCCCCATTTTAAGCGTCTTTGCTGTTGACATGCTCAAACAGATGCTTAACAAAATTCACAGCAGGGCCTGAAAAACAACAGTGAATGCTAGAAAGAAGATGCAGAACGACACAGAGCCTTAATTGCCTGAAATTAGCATAATTCTTTTCTGAGTCGAGGAGAGGCGGGGAGCTGCAGCCAGGGCTGGGGATGGCACTTCTCAAAATGTAATCTGTTACAGATCACTGATTACCTGATTGAAACGGTAATCTGCAACATAATCTTCAACATTATTCACATTAGACAATATAATCTAATCACAGTCTTCTGAACTTGATGGGATATGCAATTAAACTAACAGCTTACTAAAATTTACAGCACATCATTTGATAACACTATTAATGTCATTATCCACAACCTTAATTAGCCATTTTTACCTGCACCAAGAAGGTTATGTTTTCACACATGACCGTTTCTTTCTTTGTTGGTCAGTTGGTTTGTGTGTTTATTGGCAGGATTATGCAAAAAGTGGAGGGCTGGGACATTGGCCGAGGAACAACCCATTCAATTTTGGCGCGGATCCCGAGAAAGGGGCAGATCAAGGATTTTCACAATCTTAAACATTACGAAATAGGACTGGTTTGTTTTTCTTTTTTCGTGACCTTTTAAACCAGTGCCACTCTGTAGCGCTCATACCTCCACCAAGGCACAATAGTCCCCTAACCAAAATTAAATCCGCTGGATCCGGATTATAAATTGGATCTGCATAAAACTACACAGACTAATAGAAATCAGTCTCCTTAAAATGCCAGATTTTCTTAATGGCAAGAAGGCAGGTCTACTAACCCAGAAAAGAGAATAGGCAAATATCATACTGTGTGCAAAATAATCAAAGACATATAACTGTCTGAATTTACTTTGTTACCAACTGTGCTAATTATCACACAACCCACAATTCACACAGAAGCTACCCTAATTAATGACACACCAATTAATCAGATAATGAGCAGCAAAAATAACAAGCCACACTGGACGACAAAAGAAGTAAACACAAATCTTCCGTCACCTGATGCTCTTCACAAGGTGGAGAGCAAAGTGGTCTTCAGCACCGTTAAATGAAAGAGCAATCGGCTCCTCCTTCAAATGAGCCTTGACCGGGCTTTTACCCAAAACCTGATGGCTTATCTCCGACTCCAGAAGACGGAACCGAAATCTCTACTTATCACATTAAAATTGTAGGTTTGTGTTTGGTGAATCCCAGCCCCAGCTCCATAGCCTCCCTGAGTGGCACTAGACCAAATTGCAGTAAGTGCATTTCCGTTCACACAGAAAGACAAATGAAGACAGGGTTGGGGTCTGCAGCAAATGAAAAAATAAAATACAAAAATTCTTATATAATCAAAACATCCTTTAAACAAGGGCACATCCCTCACCCCCCCCCCCCCCCCCCCCCCCCCGTGAAACAGCTGCCCAGCAAACATGAGGCGAAAGGAGCAAAAAGGTCCTCTGTAATATTCCCTGACATGGCTCGCCATGGTTAGTGCAGCCGCGAGAGCGACGAGGGCTCGCAGTGGCTGTGAGTCACGGGCCAGGGGAAAACCCTGAGCACTGGCTGATAAGTCATCCATCATCAGTGGATACCTTGACAGTAATGTGGAGAAAAACAACATTTAGGAGCGCAGAGGCCTTTTCCCCGCTGTCCACGTAGGCTGCCGTCTGCAGGGAGGAGGGAGCCGAGTGGAATTTATGTGCTTGCGTGCACCTGTGTTTCGCAAACATCGCTTGACTGTTTTACAGAAAACTTCACCTTCAGTCAAAATGGGTTTCATTGTTTTCTTCCATGCACTTCAGGTGAGTGCATCGAGAAAAAGACATGTAACTCCTGTGGACGTGCTGCCAAAAGAGAATTGTGCTCTGCGTGTGTGACTGCATTTCTTTTATAGTTGGATGTACATTTGGTCTTTGTTGTTTTTCTCATCTTCTCTCATGGCTAACTTGACGGCGGTATGCAGATCTTTTAAAAAAGTAACAGTACCAATTAAATCAACTGAACAATAGGACATTTCAAGTAAAAGTTCTGCATTAAACTAAAACTACCACACTAGCTGTTAAATATTGTAGGAAAAAAAAAACAAATAAAAGCACGTGGAGCATTGAAGAATAATGGCCCAATATATTTCTAAGGTAATAAAAGCTGGTGTACAAATAATTTGTATGAGTATAAAATAATAGCTGGTGCTCTGGCTAGCAATAACAAGTGGCACTAATATAGGCTGAGTAAAGAAAAATCTGAACAAAGCTTTTACACTCTTTCATAATTAATTTCACTCGTCGTCTTTATTGTACTACAGATCATTCTTAAGTCACTGTCAACAAAACTCAACGCATTAAAAGCCCACCTTTAAGAGGACGGCTGCTTTTAATGTGGACATTTTTCAAGAGTGTAGACTGGAATTAGAGCTGAGTGGACACAAGGCTGATTTTATGAGGGCAGAGGGTAAACATGGGGTTAGTTTTGAGTTTGCATTAAATGGGGAACTACAAATAAAGGCCTAATATAACAATATCCCCCAGAAAGATCAGTTTTCTTTAAATAAAGGCCACTGTTTTAGTTGATATTATTACAGCATTAGATTGTTAATGCTACTAATCATAGCATCTAGGCTAGTTGTAACTGGTCACAAGCCAAACATTTTGAGAACCATTGGTTTTAACTTTAACAATGAATTATATTTTAGATGTAGAATCTTAAAGGTAACCAGCTGTCAGATAAATGGATTTGAGTCAAACATTAACAATTCCCCCTGAAAAGTACGTGGAGAAGAAGTACAAAGCTGGATAATATGGAAGTAGTCAAGTCAAGTACGCTGCTTGATTAAATGTACTTTAGCTATTCTACACCAGCACAACATGCCCGATGTGACATCGGCTTGCCGCGTTTTCCATGTTGTTACTGTCTGTTGACATATGTTGGAATTAACGCGTGACATACCTGCACTCCAGTCTGATATAGTTCACGTTTTGTGTTGAGCAGCTGTACGTGGGAGTATAAAAGAAAAACAAAGGGCCTTGTTTTTGGATGGAAAGAAAACGCATCCTTGTGGGAGAATATCCTCTGTAGCATAACACGTTTCACTATTAAGTCTTGATAGAGGAAAAGACATTCATTAGGAAGTCAAACAGTTATATACAGAATATTAAATGATAACCCGGATTCAACTGATGTATAATGAGTCCCTGTGTTGAATAATGTAGGGAAACAATGCTTCGCTTCAACGCGTCCTCATTCCCTCACGCTACAGCCTCTGCAATCAAACAATGAACTTGAGCACCATCTGCATTTACCATACAGTTATTAAAAGTTAGGGATAGTTTATGAACATAAATATACAATTAATGATAATCAATGCATGAGGAGAAGACTAGTGATCCGCTGACAGATTTAGCTCAGTCATTTACAAAGTTGCGAATTATTATGTCTTAGCCGTGTGAAGTCTTGTGTTTACAACCTACATATTTGCTGACCTTTTCTGGTGTGGCCCTGATGCAGCTGGTCAATTCAATGTTGTTCCATAAAAAAAGGTTATTCAAATTTCATCCCAAACAGGGTGTGCGCGCCCTGCTGTAATGCAAAAGATTAATTTGCTGGGGTTAGGCTAATGTGAATCGCTTTAATATGATTCACATTAGAGTGGGCCTCAGGGGCCCTCATTGCAGGCCTTCTTGACGCAGGAAGGAAAATTAATTAAAAACAATGATCATGTAATTCTGCTCATTACTTTTGCAGAGACAGTAGCTCTTTATCCTGGTGTGTCTTTTTGATGTATGTCAGATAGCGAGGCGCTTGCTCAGGGGGACAATCGCATGGTTGCATCAGGCAGGTGTCATGGACGATGTGAGGGGGAACAGAAGGATGTTCGGATAAAAGATTCCTGTGCATCTGTGCTGAGGAGCTTGATAACTCCCCCTCTGACAGACAGTGGTATCTAGGACAGGAGAGCACTCTATACCTCCTCCTTCCCTCTATTCTTCTCCGTTCCTTCACTTCTTCTCTCAAGCCCCTGGACCATGCCAAGTCAGTTTGACTAAGAACATTAGGGTGTCACAGCTTGGGATTTGGCGTTTGCAATTCTATTAGTGTGACAATTCTAAAAGGCAAACGTCTTCCCTTCCCTCTACCTCTCCTTGTGGCGTTGCCTCTGCCAGCCAACAGATGCAGGTTTTTACATATCAAAGCTGTTGACTTGCCAGAGTCGTTCCTTCACGCCTCTAATGCTCTTTGCTTCAGAGGACTGTACCTCAGTCCCTTGATCAAGTTACTAAACGCGGCTTTGCACATGGCTCACCACCAAAGGCGGGTTTGCTCATGCTGGGACCTGGAAATGGAGGCGAGAAAAGCATCTCGAGGGATTGGCTTGGGCTTACACGCCACGAGACAGGCCAAAAAAGAAATAAGGCAGAGGGCATACCGACAGGCATGCGGAGCGAACAACAAAGAAGGGCTGGATTGTGTTAATAAAGCAAATTCTCAAGCTGAGAACGGCGGGCAAAGGCCTAGGTGTTTGGCAAATGTAACAGAGTCAACAGTGCGTGTTGATGTGTACACATGGTGGACATATTTCCCTAATATACACAAGTTGTGTCAAAGCAATCTAAAAACACAAGGGTTGTTAGATTGTGCTTTGATGCCAACTATTAATAAGTAACAAGAGTCTGATGATAACAATTGGCTTTGAAGTGAGAACATGGCAGGATGATTGATTTATCAATACCAGAGCCCTAATAAGCCTCTTCATTATGTGGTCTGCTTTGAAGATGAAGACCAGATGAAAGTGCCGTTTGACATCGAGAACTGCAGTGCTTTATTAAAATAATTCTACATAATCAGAAATAATTGCATTCTCAGAATGAATTGTGTTGAAAGGAAGAGACAGAGGAGTTCTCCGTGTCTCGTTCATGTGTGTCATCCTGTGATGGAACTACACGCCAAGGCAAATCTGTCTGAGAGAAGGAATAGAGTAATGATAATGTGTGTCATTCTCTCCTTCCCCTCGCCTCCAGAGGCATGTCCTCTCTATCTGAGTGTCACTGACAACATGCTCTCCTTGTAAGTGACCCCTGTTCACTGGCACTGAGACCAGAGGGGAGGGGGCAACAAAGTGCGATAGGAGATGACCTTTTCTGGTTGCATGTCCGAGGAGAGAAAGCGCCCGTGCTATTGACCTCCACTATGAGACGTTGCCATTAAAAGGTTGTCGACTGTCCTGAGAATTACACCTTCTCTTGCCGAAAATATAGGTACATGTATATCATTCTGGATTTAACTGGGGAAATATGAAACCCCCTTAATTTTAAAACACCTGCTTTGGATTTTTAGTGTTCATTGTAGCTATTTAAGGCCACCTGAATTTATCGTCTTAAGTCTCGTTCCCCCTCTCCTCCCCCGAGATCTTCCGTCGCGCCAGACAACGAGGCAGCTGCCGATTGAGGTGAAACAGTTTTCCTTTGCCTTTTCTTGTTTTTCTTGTTTGTTTCTGCCTTGTCATATTTACGGTTCATCTAGATCACATTTGACGTTGTGTTTTCAGACTGAGGCGGAACTTTGTTGGAGTCCTCTTGGCTTCTTTCCTCCCCTGCACATTTACCCATGTGCACTGGATGCTGATGCGTTGCATTCAAGTTGTGCCATGGCGGATCACATTTCCTTTGTTCAGTGGTCACCTTTCAGATATTGTTTCAAGTTTTTGTTGCTGATACATTTGATTTGTGTATAAATCTCATCTATTTTTTAATTAGGGCCCGAGCCACTGCATTGTCAGGCGAGGACATATTGTAATCGTAGGAATTATTATTATACTTTTCTTCTTCTGCACATGCATCAGAAATGGTGAAAAATTTGATATTTTATTGACTCGATAGTACCACATTTCCCCCAGCTTTAAATTTGTTCTAGATGAATGAAATTTGGTAGGCACGTGTATCACATCAAGACCTACAAAAAAGCCATTTGGATTTTAGTTTTGCATTTTGGACATTTTGGTACTTTATGCGTCTTTATTATAGATGGTGGAGCGAGGATGCTGCGATTCATGTTCATGGCATCTTGACACCCACTCCACAGGAAAGTTCCTCACAGCACATTTATGATCAATGTGGTAACAGAGAGTTAGCATCTCTGCTTTACTGATTTTAACTTCTGCCCTACAGTATGAAGATTGATCTGAACTCTGTTCATTTTATTTCATGAATAGTGTATATTAGCAGACGGAAAACAATCCTTCTGCATCACAGACTTTGGAAAAGAAGTAACACACACACACACACACACACACACACACACACACACACACACACACACACACATTAAAAACAAGTCCTGCTATATAAAGTCACAATAAATAACAATGAAGTGCATCATCAAGTATCTTGTGTACACTAACAACTGACTTACGCTCTTCAGAGTCACTGCTTGGGCAAAAACCAAAGACCAAATTCATAAAGGGAATTAAGCAGAGAAAAGAGTAACGGCGTGTCTACAGAGAAAGTGTTGCAGCCACAATTCTTAGTTGTCCATCTTACACGCTGCAATCTTGTCAGCGTGACCTGAAGCAGGTCAGGTCTATTTATCAGGTCTATTCATATTCACTTAATTACAGTGATTGTGCTCTGAGCATGTGGGTGACCTACAACTCTGAACTGTGGCTAAACACAGCCTGCATACATGTAGACAGAGCACCAGAGCTGCTGCTGTGAGTCTGCTAGTGAGCTGCTCATGCTTCGCCTTTCTGTGCAGACACATTATAAGATACTGCCCAGACTGGCATGCGATATCTCCAGCAGCCACCATAGGGTCAGGACCTGTGGCTATTAGGGGTGAGTTTTCTCACGGTACGACTTCTACCATGATGTCCACAAAAAAAGAATCAACTCTGCATATGTGTTTCAAACCTACCATCATAAAGTACTAACCAGTTGAAATTTCTTGGATAGTTTTATATGAAGTCAAACATTTCTTTTACGGGGGAAAAAAAGGATTTTACATCAAGGCCTGAGGGATCTTTATGCTATGAAGTCAGTGAAAAATGCATTTTATTTTGGGCATACCTTATTTAAATGTGTCACATTTTTTTCTTCAAATTTTCACCGATTTGCACATGAAGCTGTATCATGTGATGTTGCTACACATGAAGGCAAAAATAAAATATTCTCATAAAGGCTGCATACTTCAAGCTGCTGACCGAAAAGCTTTTGGACAGTTAGGGTTAATTTACTTTTACCGTGCTATAATCGTGCTGCCCCGAGACAAACAGCGCACAGAATACAGTAAGTACCCCCGCTGGTCTCCAAACGGCAGCGGGATCACTGTGACCTATTGCTGCTTGTGGCAGTAAACTGCTCTCTGCTGAGAGGGAGAAATCGGGAGAGCATCCTCATCCATTCTTCCAATATTTCACGTAGACTATACGCAGTTTAACCGTTGTTTAAAAGAAGGGCCAAGTGGGGGACGGGTTCAACATGAGGATGCTGTGTGAATATACAACAGCAATTTAACCTTGTTTTAAGAGAGGCTATTAGCACCAATCTTTTTCTTTTGTATCCTTTCTTTGCACGAGGTGGCAGATCCGCCGAGCGTTGCTAATTAATGAAGGGCATCTTCCAGTCTAAATCCTTTGTTTACTTTTTAGTGTCAGCACTGGTGCATAGCAAAGCTACTAACCTTTGATTTGGGCTGTCATCGCCGCATAATCATAATCAATTCAGGCAAAAAAATTCCACACAACTTTCTTCAAAGCACATCAAAACTTCATTAATTCTCTTAACACAGCACGGTTGGTAACAGCTAAGCTGAAACGTGAACGCCATGGCAAAGAGTACAATAACACTTGGGAAAAAAATTAGGGCAGAAATTATGCGCTAATCCTTGTCGGCAAGAAGAGAACGGGGACTGCTCTTGATCCTCTTCAATCAAAATATTGGTAGTGGGAGTGTCAAACTCGTCTTGAATCCAAAACTGGTTGAGCTGCTGCCATAATTCAGTTTTATTAGTAACACTCTAAAAGTTGCTGGACATTTTTCTGCAGTCTTATGTTTGGCAAATCTAATGCTTTGGACACTTGGCAAAAGTTGGCAGTCAGCATGCAGTATGTTAATTGCCATACATTTCACAGATTATGGTAAATTGAGATGGAAGAATGCGTGGATTAACAAAGTAGGCCATGAAAAAAAAAACAATGGAGCTGTGGTTACGAGATTCACTTTTTCTATTTCTTGTAATCAATTGCCAGAGAATGGCGAGCACCCCACAAGGATCACTTTAATTTCCTTCCTATCCATCTTCAATTCTTTTTTTGGCGGGGAGAATCCTCCCCAGCCCTTGAATGAGTGACAGCGCTTTGAGTCTCTGACGTTCATTTGCAAATATTCCATTCATATCTCCATAAATGAATACAAAATGAATACTTGTGGGAATAAATTAGCCGCTCACTAATTAGCTGTTAAGCCATCTTTGAATGTCACATCTTAAAGGATGGGAAGGGGTTTGTCAGTAAGCGGCAGCGGCAGTGGCAGGGGGTCCGAGGCCTGAAGCTATGGCACACAGTCTCCTCTGATGTGAGTGTGCGTACACACACACTGTACTTCTATCTCTACGAAGACATTTTTTGACGTAATGCACTTCTTAGCTCTTTACCCTGAACCTAACTTGAGCCTAATTCTAACCTGAACTGTAAAACCAAGTCTAAACCCTTTGACGTTTTGGGGACCCGCAAAAATGTCCTCACTTCCCCAAAATATCCTTACTCAGTATGATCTATAACACTGTAACTGGTCCTCACAAAAATAGACACACACCCACACAAAAACAAACAACCAAACAAACATGTAGACAGATTCTAACAAGCTTTGAGCCTTTGTTAATATTAGCTGTGCTAAGTTTACACCACAGATAAAGTCTCCTCCTTAGTGTAAGAGGTGGAGTCAGAGCTGTTTTCTGTCAGACATGACTGAGGTACCAGGGGACTGGACTAATTTTACATCTTTCAGTGGGAATGGGATGGGCATGGAAGCGGAGGAATGGCAGAACATACTAGTCACTTGAACACATTTAGATTAATTATACTGGATACGAAGAAGATACATCACTGTAACATTTGACACTGTAAACGTACATTATGTCACAGCTGCAACATGCACACATATCTGACTACTCACATTGTACGATCAGCTCCACCACCGCCTCCCGGGGCTTCACGTTGAACCCATTATACTGGCTGGTCTGGCAGCGGTACGAGCCCGTCATCTCCCTGGACACATTAACAATACGCAACACACCATCGTAGCTCTCCATCTGCATGTTGCCATCCGGCATCGGCGCCTCCTTATCCGCCCGTGACCACAGGATGATGGGCTTGGGCTTCCCTGAAACAAGGCACTCCAGCTCCACTGTGTCACCCTCGCGGGCCACCAGGGGGGATTTGCCCCGGGGGACTGTCAGGTTTGGAGGAACTAAGAAAGAGAAAAACAGAGGAGGGACTGATATGGGGCTCTAGAAAGTCAGCAGGCGGGGTATGAGGAAATGGTCGAGTGCGAGGGAGAAATGACGTGGAAAGTACGGGGTGGGGGGGAGCGAATGAGCATCCAAGTTGCAATGGCAATGAAGCTGAGTCTCAGCCACACACAAAGCTTGGTATGGAAGGACCATGCAGATATTAGCAGCGGCAATGGCTAACAGCTGCCACTGGACGATCTGTGCATGTACTCTACGTAAAACCATCATGGAGGGCAGCAGTGAGGAGCAATGGCAAACAATGAACAATGCAATGAAGAGCTGACAAACGAATGCACTATGTTACCATACCGGTCGGAGCAAATGATAGCCCCTGGCAACCAAATAGGTCCAGGTACAGCTCCAGGAACTAAAACAGAAAGTAAATGTCCCTCTTGTGCATCCCCATTTGTGATTCTAACAATGAAATAACTGAGTGTTATTGTACTTCATATTATACTCGTGTTGTGTTGTTCTTTTTTCAGCTTCAGTATATATATATGTCATAGCAACAATCAACTAAGTAAAAGAACAGTATGCCATTTTTGATAAATATGCTTATTTGACTTCTTCCTCCTGAATTAGGTGAGGAGATTATTGCTTTTACCTGTGGAGGACAGGAATGACAATGGACAACAGTAAGCCTCACCCAGTCTTCTTTTTCAAATCCACCTACTAGCACTGCTAAAGCTCACTAATTCACGTCTCCATTTTTTTAACCTGTGCATGAAGTTTTTACAGGGCGGGGGGTTGTGTATCAGACTATTTCTTGGGTGGGCAAAGTCACTTTCCAGGGTCTCAGCAGATTTAAAGAGGATCGCCTGAAGAGCTCACACTGAAAACAAGACTTCAGACACTGTGAAATGTTTTAATAAGCGAGCTGTAAAGGTGCTGCTAGGTGGATTTTGTTGCCTTTGAACAGGCCCTCTCTAGATGTTTGCCCCTGTACCAGACCTTGTGCTAAGTTAAGTTAACCTTAACCACGCTCTAACTTTAAATTGAATTGGAAGATAAGAGACTGGTCTGGAGTTTCATCTACATGTCAGCAAGAGAGCAAATAAACATGTTTCCCAAAAATATTTAACTGCTCCTTTAAGTTTTGTTCCTTTTGTTGGCTTTGGTCTCTTGATTCACCTGGTCCCTGTATCGCTCTCACACTCTCCAACCCAACAGTTCCTGGGCCATCGGAAAGTACAGAGCCCAGACAAGGCTCTATTCGTTCACCAGGAACAACAGCAGACGAATTCAGTGGAAATGGGCTGTAATTCATTGAGTGGGGTAAAAATAACCCAACTCAATAAACAAATTCTCTGTACTCCACATCTTCCTAAGCAATGATATCGCATTAGCCTTCTAAGATAGCATCATCATTGTCAGCACTGCAATTAAAATAATCAGCATTGCACAATCATCGTCATCATGATCGTCACATTTTCACCACCAACATCATCGTTTCAGCATTTATAATCCTTATCACATCGCCACCACTTGCATCAATGCCATGATCGCTCTGCAGCTTTTACCTTCCCTGCCCTCCTCCTCATGGAGCTACTCAATCTCATCCACAGCGTCATATAATTCAGAGCACCTACAACAGCACACTCCCAAAGGTGATATAGCATTACTGCTGGCCGTGTAACAATATATGACCCAATAAATATTTTGCCCTTGTTTAACGGACATTTTAGAGCCTGGATTTAAGTTAGCAATGAATAATAAAAGAAGCACTAAGTGCCAAATTGCAGGACACAAAAATGTGTGTGTGTGTGTGTGTGTGTGTGTGTGTGTGTGTACGAAGTTTGGAAAGTGGTGAAACTAGCAGGTTGGATCAGGCTGGTGTGGTTTCTCATCAAGCATGCTGGCCAAGTAAATTTGTTTAATTAGTAAACCTGGCAAATTGCATCGGCTCCCAGAGTACTGTGTGTGTGGTTGTGTGTGTGTGTTTGTATGTGTGTGTTCATGCATTTTTGTGAAAGTCCAAACAATCAGCAGAGTTCAGGACTATTTTGTAGTCCTTTTCCCAAAATAGTTTACAGCCAGCAATTTGAGGAGTGAAAATCGTCTGTGATGAAACTGTGTCATGGTTCTCTGATGATTTTTCGAATCACTGTCATTCTGCCGAAACAATGCTGCAGCTGGGATGAAGTCAAGCCACAGTAGAGTTCCGTAGTGATGAAATCACCGGCAATCTCCAGAATACGACACAGACAAGTCCGGACACATTTCGTTTGACCCCATTTCTGTCTAGGTGAGAAGCAGTGACCCCGCATTCGTCTGGATGCTCCATGTTGGTTGTGCCTTTTGCCCTTAAAGTGAGTCAGAAGGCACAAACCCACCCAGCATGCTGAACCTTATGTAGACCTGCATGTGAGTCATAGACGGATCAAACTGGTAGAAGCTCAGCATGCATTCCTGATTCCAATTTGCGAAATCAAATGCTTGATTTAAATTGAAAAAAATGGTGATAAACCAACCAACCAATCATAAAACCAACAAGCAAAATGAGGTTATTGTTAACCCCAGAGAAAATACGTTTTAGCACAACGTAAGAGCGAGGGGTGGGTGTGGCTGCAACCTACACCTGTAGCCATGCACCAATTGGCCGGTACTAGCCGTCAATCACACTGTATATCCATGCACACTGTGCTTTATCGTCTATTTTACTCTAAATGGGACCATCATTTACAAAAATGAACACCATGCGGTGTTGAAGAAGAGTTCCAAATACTACTGTTGGTTTACAAAGCACTCAATGGTTTAGGGTCAACATACATTTGTGATCTTCTGCTCTGCTATGAACCATCCTGACCTCTCAGATCGTCTGGAACAGGCCTGCTTTCTGTCCACAGAGACAGAAGTAAAAGGAGAGACAGCGTCCAGTTTTCTATGCTCGATGAAAATGTGCCTTTCCAGCCATTCGTCACATGCAGGTTTGGCTGCTCATCAGCTAGTTCAACGTTGTCAAGACCTTTTCAGGCGTGAGATGCATAAACATGTTGGTGTCATAGGCATGGCATAATGGGGACCGGTCATTCACAGACGAATCTTGGCAATGCTAGTTGGCACCAAAGGAGCAGAAAAAATTATCTCCACGAGACAATGACAGCAGAAACTCATTTCCTTCTCATACATTTGCTGATCGGTATTCACACAATGCATTGACTGAGCTAGCCAGGTGTTAAGAGCCGACATATATCATTTCCACAGCATATTTTCTCCACTTTTTCAGAACAAATTCCTTGGGTCCAAATGGTGAAATGGTGAACTGAAAGCAGCAGGGAAGTCGGAGGGGAGGGAAAGGCGAGCCTCCATCAACGAGCGGAGCAGAAAGTGTATGCACTGAGTTGCCATCATTACACCTGGCCTCTCCGCAGCCCACATTAGGCAGGCAGTTACAGTTGTCTGCCTTTTGGTTTGGCAGCACAAAATACTGGCCATCAGCTGCCATTGTCTCTCTCAGCACCATCACGCAACACGCAAACAGACGTACATGCGCACAGAATGTCTCTCGCTTCGCTTGTACCTCATTCTTCCTCCTGCTCCCTCTTTTCCGAGTGAACACCCAGTCTCTGTGTGTGAGACTGACCACTGCGCTGCTCTGTGGCAGCGAGCCCACTACTGGTCTTCACTGTGCTCTCATTGTGCCAAAGCCATCCAAATGCCAGTGATGCCTGCAGGGCAAGCCCGCTGTGTGCGTATGCTTGTGTAGAGTGCGCTTACGTGGTTTTTATGTCTCTCTGTGTTTATAGCGGAGTGTTTCTCTTCCCGCCCATGGGTGACACCATGCTGTGAACCTGCCTCAGTTCCTCAACAGGATGCCCTGGGACTGGACCTCGCTGTTCAGTATCAGTAGCTGTACACATCTCCAGGGCCTCAGTTGGAATGAATCTCCAAGCATAGAGGCTGATTGCTGGAGCCTATCAGCAGGATCCATCAGCCATCACTGTGACTGCTGTGGCAGACAGTGCAATGTGAGCTGACTGCAAAACATAAAAATACCTGGCTCTTTGCATTTTTTTTTTTTTTTTTTACAGCAACAGCGAGCCAGAGTGGTGTGCATGGGCGTTTATCGAGAATAAACAACGTACCGCTGCCCCCTTTCTGCTAAGTGCTGTGACATCACTCCCCATCACCATGGCAACAGCTCTCTCTACTACTGAAACTCCTGCGGAGTGAGTGTGTAAGTATGTGTGAGTGAGTGTGTGTTTAGACAGCTGGGGCCAATGAGTTGGTCACAATGTGACAGGACTCTGTACTCCTCTGAGTCCTGGACCTCTGGGACAGAGACAGGAGACCTGTAAGTCCACTGCGGGCACACTTGTGAATCTGTGTGTGTGTGTGTGTGTGTGTGTGTCTGTTTGAGACAGAGAGAGAGACACAGAGAGAGAGAGAGCGAAGCATCCATACAGGTTGCTGAAGTGAAATAAATGACAACAGATGTGTTAAAATTGGCTAAGTGCAATGACAGACTGAAGAGACACATTGCTGACCACACTGACATACTATTTTGTGTGTGTGTGTTTGAGCTGTATGCTTTTCCCCTGAGATTTTAGAAGTTGTCTTACGATCAATCACATGGACCATGAATTCATTTGGGTGAGAGTGTACAGCAGCAGGCTTTAAATACCAACACTCTCGTTGCACGGCTATAATCTGATTCATGGCCACACTGCTCTCTGTAATGTCTGTACTTCTTTTTTTTTTTTACATTTACCCAACCATACAGGATTGGCCAGTGCCCCAGTTTAGAAATGCACAAAGACACACCTCCAGTACCGCCACTTTCCACTGCTAAGCACTGAACTGGAGCCCAAAAGGACCAGAGTTTATGTATATCGCTCAAGGGGCCGCAATAGTAGTTAATGAGGGAGGGAGAGTGTTTCTTGTTCATGTTTGCCTTCCAGATTGTCCCAGCTGGACTGGGAGGTGATTTCCCAGATGGCCACCATAAAGCATGACTTCAGGTGGTGCAGTTGAGGCTAGATGCTGGCACACTGTGCATAATGTACCCAGTTATCTAGTCTTATTAACATATTTTATGGACTTGGCACAAAGTGAACATTGGTCACACTATAGCTGCATCTGAACACGCCTATCGCCCTTTTGTATTTACAGAGTAAAGAGTATGTGATTTCACCTAGACAGTTATGGCATCTATTACCTTCCTCTGCAAAGTGTGTTGTGCAGACGTATGCCGCCAGGCGGTTGAATGCCTATGATTATAGAAGTGGCATCACTGTGGTATCTACTGTTGTCATATGGCAGATTTGTCAGGACAGCATCACAGCTGTGGGACAGCTGTTAGGCCTGTTCATCCAAGTTCACAGCTTGGGGTTTGTTTGGGACCTGTTTATCCAACATTAAGATGCAATTATTTAAGCCAAGTCAGCAGTTCATTACTTAATTTTGCATCTGAAAAGTGTTCAGTTTGTGTGATTTCACACATAAGGTAACATTTTTTTTTTTTACATGTACATTTCCTTTTTATTTATGGTATTGAGGGATTTTATAGATCATATCGCATTCATTTCTAGTCAGTTGTATCCTTACCAACACATATTATCATTTACTGACCATTTGTTAAACCAGTGTAGCAACCCTGGTTTAGACATTTGACATTACACAGGTTAGAATAGTGGACAAGTACTGAGTGGAAGGTGGTTTTTAACATTTCTAAAGCTAAAGACACAATTGCAAAATTGTAAGAAGTGGATTAAACAGTGTGTTTGCTAACTAATTACTAACTGTTACTTCAAAGTCTACAGAGCACATTAACCTACCACATTAGTTTGTGGGGTCGCGAAGTGGCCCTGGATGCTATTAGAGCTAACACTAGTAGCTCTATCAACACCATCAACTGATGACGATGACCTCTGTCTCGGTCATGCACTTTGAGCCCCAGTCTTTGTTCATGATATCATGTGTGTAGCCATAACGTGCATGTTAAAAACTTTAAAAAAAAAACAGTCAACTTGAATTATTAAAGTCAACTAGAGACTTTGAGGATTTCAACGAACTCAATGGAGTTAATGCAGCTTAATTAGCTATCGAGTATCAAAGGTCATCAGCTGAAAATTAAGAACTTTCTCTTTCTTTCTGAAAATAAGAATACCTTGTTTTAAAAAGCCTTAGAAATTGAGCTATACTCATATTTCTAAACAGTTATTCAACCAGCTACTGTAGATCTCCTACTGTACGAATCAAACACAAAAGAAAAAAGAGAATCAATCGATAAACACATTTTTTGTGAAAACTTTACATGGTCAAATCTGAAGAAATAAAACAGCAAACAACTGGTTTCCACTCACAGGGAGCAAACAGCAGTTGAACTTTTCGGTGAGTCAGGATAAAGACCTTGCGGCCGGTGAATCTGCTGCGGAGGCAAACGCGTAGGCGACAGCCAACGGTCATGTAGAGACTCGCATGTGGCGCAGCCACTCGGATGATGGCAGCTCATGGTGAATCAGAGTCAACCAGACAATGATTGAGAGGAAGAAAGACAGAGATGAGCAAGCCTGCTATGAGCTTTAGATGACTCAAATTCATTTCAGAAAAAAAAATATATATATAAAAAATGGCTGTACTTTGTTTTTTAAACCATCTAATTTTGTAATCAACTGACCACTTAATTGATTCACTTGTTTCATTAACTGCAGCGATTCTTGAGAGTGACAGAGACACTGGGTGCTAATCGAGGGACTCATCGTGGAGGGATTTATCCGCTGCATGACACAAGAGAGGTTACTTTCCATCCTAACACTTAGTTGTGATCATAAGTCCGACTGGGGATAAGCTCCTGGTGTGTGCTGATGCTGGGATGTATCAACAGTCACTATTCTCACCACGGCTGTTTAAATGAAATGTGGTTTTCAATGTGGCAGAATCCAGTGTTTATAATAATTAAAGTGTGCTGGTGCAACGAGTGGTGCATCAGCTTCGTGAATAAGAACTGATAACTTGAAATGTCAGATAATCCATCCAAAATAACTCTACATGCTATTAAAAATGAATCTCTAAGATGTTCCCACTGGTAGGTCCAATCGTAACCCAATAACATTTCAGTGCCCCAGCCGTAGGATGGCCATAATCACAACATCTAAAATAATCTAGCAATACACACCCACTAAACACACATCAACACACAATCTAATGAGCAGATTTAATTGGCTAGTTCCTATTAGAAGTTTATGGGATGTTTTATGTTTTACACTAATGCTCGTAACTCTTTTCTGCAGTTGCCGTGTCTTGTGGTTCTTAATCCTGACAGTGTCCAAAGGGGAGGTTTGTGTCCTCCTCTTTCCGGACTGCGCTCATAAATAAGTATTAGCCTTGCCATCTCTGGAAGCCCTGATGAGAAGAGAAGTCGCTTATTCAATGAGCATGTCACCATTGTAAATATTAGTGCTGTTTTGCAAATGGGAGAAATCTTGAAAGCTGTTGAAATATGTGTTCATCAAAAGTTGAAAGAGTGGGAGATAGTAAATATTCTCTTTTATGAAGACGTGCTGTGGCTGCATGGGGCTAAGCTGGGGTTTGGAATCTAGAACCGGGGCCAATGCTGGAACAGCACTGGAACAGTGTTCAGACTAGAGACACTTCAGGCACAATCGCTTTCCAAACCCTGGCAGACCTACAGTGTAATCTCCTCTAAAAGCTTTTATTAAGACGTCTAATTGCGGCTCTGGCTTTCTCCCTTCAGAAGAACAGGCACAGGAACAAAAATGGGGCTTATTCACCCCAAAACCGGCTGCAGGCGTACGGCATGGCGGAGGCACGAAGCGCTTTAGTACACAGGCGCTATACTGTTACGCTTAGCGCAGACACTCCTTTGATTCATGACATCAATCTGACAGGAAGAAACATCACGCGGAACAGGCATTCACCAGGAAAACAGGCAAGTCACATCCAGGTGAAGCAGTGGGAATAGTAACCGGCAGAAGCAAAATTCAATATGTTATTTCCTTTGACAGGGACAGCTCCATGACAATGCAACGCTTTCATTATATTTCATACCAACACATCTGACTGGAACAATAAAAGCATAAGAAGCCATCACATCTAAGCCTTACGAAAACCTTTCATTTCATATATTCACATTCATTTCCTCACTTATTTCCTCAGTTAGATAGCAGTACTTTTTTTTTTACACATTAAAGTGTCTGTGTTCATGCATTGGCATCACCCAGGCACTCCAAAATAAGGCACCGCACTGCTTAAATGATAATGAGGAAACAATCTTGGCAAGTACGATTGATCCTACTGTTTTATAGCGCGGGGATTATCAAAGGATTATCAAACAATAATTATGCACCCAGGGTCGACTTGCGGCTTTCATGTTCACGCTGTGAGTGGCAGCGAGGTGTGTGTGCAATAGGAACAACAGGACGCTGAGAGGAGATGAGGGCGCATGAGTGTGGTGAGTGTGTCTGTCACTGTGTGTGCATGCAGTGTGAGCACATAAGGGGAACTAAAGCTTCACAACATCACACAACCCAAAAGTCACCTATCAGTAGTGAACACACGGCAGTAAATTCAAAGCAAAACAGAAATCTACCGCACAAGTGGCAACGCCAGACCAACGGAGGTCCCCCCTCACGAAAAAGCTGGCTAGGGATGAGTGAGCAAGCAGGAAACTCCCGATCGTGGCATCTCTGAGGCGTTGAGTTGATCAGGGTCCCATCCCTGGAGTCCATGGGTGATGGATTAATGCATTGTGACACTGGAACGTTACCACGCATTTCCTGCTCTAACGTACACAAGACCACCATTCCCATTCCGTTACATGTTGTCTCCAAGTCTCTCTTACCATTGCTTTTACCGTTATTGTAAAGCCTTTAGAAAAGAAAACTAAATTCAAGCTCTGTCGTTGCCTCTGGCACTGTTCCAGGTTTTTCTAATCCAATCATCTGACATGGAGAGGGTTTGATAAATGTTAAAAGACAGAAGATAGAAAACAGACATTTGACAGCTGATTCTAACCTTTGATTGTTCTTTCTATGTCAGAATCTTGATTTAATTTTTCTTACTGATGATACGATAGAGAAGCAGAGTATCCACAAGAAAAATACAGTGACATGTTGCTGCAACCCTGTTTCTCAGAGACTACTCAACATGCTGTGATTGACATTACAATTCTACAGCTCGGTAGACAAGGTGGATTGATATGTTGTGTTATCAACATGCCCTTTACATGTATGCAAAACGTTAGTAAGAGCAGTGGTGGAAGCAGCCAATAAGATGGAAGGACGATGGATGTTTAGTCTCTGATTAGTTGGACTGAGGGAATCGGCTTTGGTTCACGGGAATCCAATTAAACAGTCGATGCAAAACAGAGGTGTTGGTGGTGTAATACAATGGTGTGTGCAGTAACTGCAAACACAATCGAACTGTTGAATCTTTTTTTTCAGCCTGGGATAGAATACTGGAATGCAAAGTGGCGGTGAACAATCGTCGAAAGAGGACATGTAAACATTCCTAACCAGTGGAGACCGTCCAGGAAAAGGGCTTACAGGAATAGTTCACCCAATTCTCACACACACACACACACACACATACAGAGAACTATCTGGCAGTTTTTTGTTTCATCTTCATAGGTTATTATATACTTGTCTTTAAGACAGTTTCCGAAAATGCCCCAGTTATTTATGATCATTTAGAAAGCATATTTGTATTGGGACTATTTTCTGACAAATTGAAAAAAAATGTTTTAATTGTAATTACAATGCAGCTTTCAATGTTATACTCAGGTGCATTATTTTCAGTGGCAGACAAGTGAAAACCTCAGCAGGAACTAAACAAAACTATCAGGGCTAGAAACCACCAGAGATTCATGGGCAAACGTGTCTGTCAGAAATTGGGTGAACTGACCTTTTAAAGAAAAATTCCCGTTTCATTATTGCTACCATTCCTATCTTTTACATGTCAGCATAACTGGTGAGAATTATTATACAACAAGAAACTGCTTCAAGAGCAACCAGGCCTTAGACAGGTTTTCATCACCTTCCAATGTAAATGACACTATTGTATGTATGTTAACCAATTACCAAGGTTATCTTTAAAGTTGTTTTTAGACCTGTCAGTTGTAAATGCTCATTCGATCTTAGATGATAGTGATTTCCTGGTTCAACTTTTTTTCTGCTGTCCACAACATAGTTTTATACACAAATATTACAGTGCAGTTGATTATTATAGCTATGAGTAACATTCAGAGTGTGAAAAATATAAGACTGATAGGATTGATAGCAAAAACTATAATAACAAAATAACTATAATAGCATTAAAAAGCCCCAATCCCCACAGTCTAAGAAACACTATCAGGTGTACTCTGACAATAGTGATCTTCAATAGTGTGTGTGTGTGTGTGTGAAATATGTTGGGGGAGATGTGTAGATGCGTCACTGACACAAAGGGGTGTGAGGCTCACCAGTAGTGGACGAGATGTTGACATCGATGCTGATCTCAGGGATGCCCCCTCCCTTCAGCGCGGCCACGCAGGTGTATGTACCGAAGTCAGTGAACTTGAGGTCAATGATGTCCAGATTGGTGGTCCCAGGGGAGATGTCAGGGTCGGTTTGGGTGATGACCATGCGTTCTGAGCTCCGCAAGGCGCGCCCGTTCTTCAGCCAGCTAAATGTCAGCTCCTCTGGTGGGGTCGCCTCCACCTAGGACAATCGGTATGTTCTCAGTATTACACTCAGTGTCGCTTTGCTTAGATATATGCATATACAGTATATGTGTGTATTCTTTAACTCTACCTGACAAGATATCTTGACTTCACGTCCAATCTGGATGTTGTCGTCGTTGTGGTAGGGGTCAGGTGTGATCCAGAATCGACCCTTTTTCAAAGCTGTGAAAGGAAAATCCACTTCATTAAAAGAAGATTTAAGATTTTTTTTTCTGCAAGTCTGTGACACTCTGAGACATTCACTGTAGGTTAAGGTTTTCCTTGTTATATTGATATCATTTCTGAGGGTTTTATGGATTTGCTAAATATATATTTTTTTAGCGATTTTACTTGGCTTAATGTCCACACTTGCGCTATAAATGAATGTTACGCACCTCTCCGGAGAATGCACTTTATGACTGTCTGTCTGACTCACAACTGCTCGGCTTTTGCACACTTCACATTAGACTATACCTCACCTCTCGTGTTACTTCAGCGCCTAGGCTATGAAATCTTCACAATGTAGTCACTGATATGACAACTGGAACAGCTTTTTTTAACACAAGTGAAACTACAGCTTCCGATGCAGCAGAATGGTCAAACAGTGAATTTGACAGATGCTTTGAACCAACATGAATATTGATAGCTACAGACCAAAAAATCCTACTGCAGAGAGGCAGGCTAATGCACACGAACACAAAAGTGCACACAAGCACACACTGTGAAATTGGAGAGATACCTAACAAAATATCCACCATTTCTAATCCAATTTGGTTTCCAAACTCCATTTTGAAAGCATAGCTCATCTGAACAGCAAAGGAGAAGATGATTTCATTATAATGCATGCTGTATTGGTTCCAAACCCCTGTGCCTACTGTTCAATTCATCTCCTCAACAAAAAAAGCTGACGGCACCATGGAAATCTTTTCATCTTGCAATTCCCAAGTGACATTATCATATTCAGTTTGATAACGGCAAAATGAAAACAAAACCTGCGTGTCAGATTTAAACACAGGAAATTGAATGTGCAAAACATCGTGATGCCTGCCGAGTTGAACATTCGGGGTAGAGACGAGCGACACATGCCTACTTGACGTGATCCTCCCCCTCACATAGAATAGAATATTGTTTCTGACGCGTGTCAGATACAAATATTACAATCATGTCAACACCCCTCCCCTCGAACAAACACCAATGTGCATTTGCATTTATCTTTTTGTATCCTATATATTCCTATTCTCCAAGGCGATGCCTTTCAGTCGTGTTGTATATAATTCAGCATCTGGCAAGGAAACAGTGGTAATTAGCATAATATGGTGTGTAGCATATCTGTGACCTTTATGGATATGCAGATAATACAAGGCATCACCAACAAGCCACGCGCATTTCCCATTTGGGCTCAGCTCTGCACCAGAGTGTACACCTACCACACTGCAAGATTCAATTTCCTTAAAGCCAACATACATAGGTTAATGAGACAATGCAAAGTCCATAGTGGAAGCCATTACGTGAGCACATCTGTGAGGAAATACACATTTCAGTTCAGTCATTCATGTCAGGCTGCAAAAAACACACCAGGAGACAGAGTTGTCTATCGTGAAGGTTTGAATAGGCTTTTGTGTCACCGTGACATCCTCCGCAGAGATGCAGCTGCTTCTCAGAAAAGTAGTATCGCATCCACTCCACACACAAACACGCACACTCACGCATGTACGCACACATCTGCGTGAGTGATTGTGCTGTCACAGGTGACAGTGAATAAACATTTAGATTAACTGCTCTCCTCTTTTTTTCCTTTAATTTTTAACCTCCATCTAGCTCAAGAATATTCTTCTCTCAACGTAAGAAACTGGAACACAACGAGGCTTTTAACATAACGCAAAGCCAGAGTTGACCTTTTTCATGAAGCCGCCTGTCAGATGATGTTTTCAAATGTTCATACATGTTTTAAGTCGCCACAGGAAGGTGGCCAGGTGCTCTTGAATAAAAAGTATTAGTAGTGTAAGGCTGAATAAATGTTCCAAAAAATTGGACCTCGAGGCCGAATGGAAATTCTGGTGCTTAGTGGATGAACTTTACTGACCACAGGATGTGATGAATCAAACTTTAAAGTGGCCCATTGCCGCTATTTAATCACTACTGAGTGTAAATGGTCCGTATTAGAATGTAGACAATATAGACTCGATGGTTGGAGTAGATCTGAAGGTTCTCTTTCTTCAAGTTATATTCTTTGCCTTATTTTACCCTTTGTTCCTTCTCTATTCATTTAAATTGAAATGGAAATTGACTAGACATTTTGGTACCTGAGTCAAATGCGTGGAAGCACTTAGCGAGCGAATGAAGGTTCACTCACTGGTTGCAGTGCTACAAACACAGTGTGTTGAAACAAGTGGTGATTCAAGGTTTCTTTCTGAGGCTACATGAAGAGCATCTAGTTAAACTATTCCTAAAAACATCAGCCCGTGAAAATTACTTTACAGAAATAAGGCAGCTATTCCTCTTTAACTGCTTAAAATTAATGAAGAATTAATTCAAAATTAATGAGGGATACGTAAGTTATTAACAGGTACAGGTTGTAAGTGGAAAGAAATGGATCAATACGTTTATCTTTTTTTTTTTTTTTTCATTAAATAGCACCACTGTCTGAAATACAAAACTGACTCTCACCATTTGTTTAATGTTGTGAAAAATCTGATTTAGTCTATCGGGAGGTCATCTGCAGAAAATTAGAGGAAAGACAACACAGACATACTGCAACACTAACTGTACATCAAACATCAATGAAGGCTACGATGCAAGGTGTAAAGGTGCATTCTCATTTTAAAATCCACTGCTCTCAGCACTTTTCGACGTAAATGTTTAGATTCAGTTTCCACAAGCACAGAACTAAAACATTAGTTAACCGGGGAGTGAAAAAGTGTCTGATTAAATCTGAGTGGTCACCTTTCTGTCCCTATACATTTCCAATACTTTTTCCCTGTGGTGACTCAGCTTTCCCTTGTTTCAACACAGGCCTGCAGTGCACGTCAAAATAGCCAGTCCTGCATATGTGCACTCATGCATATTTTAGAATTGGTTTCCTCGCCGCCTCCTCCACATTCAAACCTCCTTTCCTGCCATTTTATCTGACCATAAATATTAAAGAGCAAGTACTCATTCCTGTAAATCGACTACATTTGTGTACAAGAGAGATAAGTGGGCATTACTTCCCCTGGTCGTGGTAAATTTTGCTGGGCAGTTGCTGTGACTAAAATGGTGCTTGTTCCTTTATGCATGGGAGAGAAGCTAAAACTAGAGGTATTTTTAAAAAGGGACTGCGGTGAGTGTTTGAGGTGAGAAAGTGCAGAGTTGGGAGACTTCATCGCGTTGTCACTCTCCCCTCTACAGTTCTGAAAACCAATCCATGGCACAAGTCACATGAATCTTTAAAAAGGCTCTGCATGGAGACAGAACTTTCCCATTTGCTGTGGAGGTAAAGTCTGTCTTCAACTGTTGTTACACAATTTCCTCAACGTCATTAATATCCTACAAAGGTATTGCTGTTTTTATGAATGTGAGCACTGCACTTTAGGTAGACACAAATCCCAAACGCCCGTGCAAACCAACATTATAGCCTTGTAAAATTCCTCTGCCTTTGTAAAGTAAGATAAAGCCATTGCAGCTCAAGGTCCACTTACTAACTCCTTTTCGGAGGTTAGAGTATTGTCGGATGAGCTTCATTAGCAGATTGAGTTTGCTCAGTTGTTATGGAGATGGATCTGTTAACATGGGAGCTCAAATCTATCTCCATGACAACCTAGGTCTTTTTCTGTCTTTTTTAAAAATGTCTCTCTCCCTTGCTTACTAGGGCTGTACCTAAGTCAGACTTTTTCATCACAACATTCTGGTCCTCACCTGCTCCTGAAAGGGCTGTCAAAGATGACATTGCACTAGATGGTAGTAGAGGAAGTGGAGCTAGTTTCTGGTGGCTAATGGCTTTCATGACTCACAGGTCAGGTAGGTGGGCCCCCTCAGCAGCATTGTGCTAATGGCTGTAGGGAGGTCAGTACCAGCTCTGGACTTGAACTTACATTCAGGATCTGATTAGAGAAGCAAACGGAGGAACACGTTGCTCAGCCTTCTGTTTCAACCTATTTCCGTTAGTTGATTTTGTACTTCAGTGAATTTGAGACAAGACTATGTTTGTAAAAATAAATACAACGAGGCGGCTATGAAAAGAGCGCTGTGATATGACTGATACAATGGCTCCTCGGACTGATCCTCTCAGTTAATTTACTGTCAACGCTCAAGTGCCACTGGTAGTTATTATCATACCAATGTGCGTTTTGGTTTTCTGATATGTATCATCCTAACAATATTGTGAACTCCATCCACTGATAATAGCCATGGGATGTGGTCAAAAAGCTCTGAGGGAGTGAGTCTTGAGGTGTTACTGTCACACTGCTATTTCCAACGTCAAGAGTTAGCTTTCATGCTAAGCTTCATGAACATTATGCAGTTATATTTCAGTTGAGAGGTGTGGATTCAACTCCTTTGGGTTTTTTTTAGTTTGAGGCAACATCACAACTATTGTCTGAAAATTCCGAAAAGTTTCATTGAGTGATCTCTGTCTGAATGAATAATAACTTAGTTGAATTTCATATTGTTTAGAGTTTGCACTGCATGTTAAATATTCAGGGCTCGGAGGCAGATGCAAGATTTACAGCATACCACATCTTGTTAGCATGGACTATGTGGCATCTGCTTTGTTAGGTGCCAACTAAAGCAAGGTACGATGAGCAAAATTTAAGCGCACACATCTCTGGCAAGACGGAAATACTAGTGATATTTTTAAAAGCATTGCCAGTATCACAAGCTCTGGGGCACACAACACAAGTCAGCATATGCACAAACAAATTCTGCATGCATTATTGATGGGGTTTTTTGGAAGCGAGTTCCCCTTTATCATCATCAGAGCTTCTTGTCATTGAACCTTGATTGTGGCAACATGCCAAGGAGTGAAACACCCGCTGACACTTGCAGGAGGTACTTTCTTCATCGTAAAATCAAGCGAGGAAAAAGTTCTGTTTGTGCTTACATTTGCATCACAGGGCTCCTGTATCATAGGTTATCTCTCTACTCATTGCAGTTTTTTCATGTTCCTTTTTTAGTACCACAAACTCATGTGCCTTTGCCTGCAGGGAGTCTGTAAGTATGATTCTCCATAGCTTTAATAGCTTGTGGGAATAATTTGTGGCTTGTACATGAAAAGCGCAGATAATCACACAAAGAGAAAAGCTCTGGTTGAGGCCTTCTTCTACAGAGAGCTCATGTCACATGGCAGGATTACAATACTGCCTCATGGGAGCTTCTTAGCAGGGCAAAGGTACACACAGCCCTTCTGACATGCTCATACTGTATGTATGTACATGATGACAAATACACAATGGCATCACTCACAGAAGACCACAGAAGAAAGAAAAAAAAGTTTGAATGTTTTTTTCCCCCTCACTCTCTCTAGTGCGTTCTCTCTGCCTTTGTCTGGTAGAGAAGAAAGACATGTCTCATCCAATCTCCCTCGGAATCATTATCCTCCTGTTTAGCCATCAGCCCATCTCATTTTTCAGTCAGTCCTGCATGTCCCTCTCTCAGCAGGCATCATACCATGCTCTCCATCCATTGTTGCAGAGAATATCAGCATGTGAAGCTGAACTCATCTCTCAGAGCCAGATGGATGTCTCTCTAACTGCCACTCTCCTCTGCCTCATGTGCTCTGCTCAAGGTTAAACACAAAAAGCACAACAGGCATTAGCACGGCTCAGAACAAGGCATTCTCATGCGCGCACACACACACACGCACACACATGCACACACGCACACACACGCACACACATGCACACACGCACACAGACAGACAGACAGACAGACAGTCCTTAGGGCCGCAGCCCAAGAGACTGGCCCGCCTGTGCCAGTTCTGGCCATCCAGCCATTAAATCTGGCATTCATGAATGGAAATAGATTCGGCTTTCGACCAGAATTTATTCGAAAGCAAATTTGATAAGGGTCATTCACATGTTGATTCATATGCTGACAGCCAGGTTTTTACAAGGCACGTCATGATTGTTTTCTCCCCACCAAACACGGTAAACACACTGGGAAAAGAAGAGAAAAAAAGGCATTTTCGCTTGTCTCCAATCAGAGTTACAAAGTGTGGATGGTAGCGAGTGTGTTTGACTTTAGATTCATGCTCTGGTGTGTGTGTGTGTGTGTGTGTGGGTGTGGAATTAGTTGTTAGCAGGTCGGAATGATGGATGTCTTGGTTGTAAAAGCCTCATACTCGAATTTGTCAGGAAGTCCTGCAGGATTTGTCGAGAAAATCCAATGACAGCGCAGCAGTGTTTGATTTTTTATCTTTGATGGTTACAGGAATCTAGTTTTCTCTACATCACACAGAGGGAAAACACATGAGAAATGTGTTTTTGTGTGTGTGTGTGTGTGTGTGTATGTGTGTGAGCGTGCGAGATCAATTACTCTCTATTTGAGAGCTGCCTACACATATATGATACCCATCAGAAAAGCTACCGTTAAGATGTAATGTAATAAGTAGTAAACAATGGTGTCCTTGTTGAGGACATAAAAGACTCAAGTGGCTGGGGAAAGCCTGGTATTGACCTGCATTTGAAGACATGTTGCGGACCCTTAATCCATAAAAAGGATGTTGTCAGAAGGGTGATGTGATGCCAGTAGCCTGCCTGGCAAGCTGTGGAGATGGCCAAGCCCTGGAAGGCAGTCTGGCTGGTGGGACAGTATGGCCAGAGAAACTACCATCTGCTGGGAAGGGATGTGTGTTTTCTCTCTCTCTCTCTCTCTCTCTCTCACACACACACACACACACACACACACACACACACACACACACACACACACACACACACACACACACACACACACACACACACACACACACACACACACACACACACACACACACACACACACACACAAACACAAACACACACACACACACACACACACACACACACACACACACACAACCAGCTTTCTTTCCCAAGTGCTTATAATTCCACATTTTAGCCTTCATGGCCACATGTAAACAACTACACACAACTGTTACAGACTGGAACGGCATTTTTACAATCTTGATTAGGAACTAGTGTATTGAAGACTGATTTGCAGTCCACAGTGGAAATATTCTGAAATAAAATCAATGGCATAATATATCTTTTTAAGCATGCACGTGTGGGCACTGTTTGTCTGTGCTCTTGCTTCGTCTCTGGCTTATTCTTTCATTTTTTCTTTTCTCCTCACTTCAAAGTAAATCAATCTAGCCGACTAGAGAACATGCATCAAGTGGCATTCAGTCACCATGGACCAGCATTAGGTAGGAGATGCGGTACAATTGATTCAGGTGCCATGATTGTGCTGTTTATGTGGTAGGTTTGCTTGAATGATTTCAAATAATTTGACTAATTTGTGGTAAGAGAAGGTGTGTAAAGAAAGAAAAAAAACTTTTTAAGCCCTGTGTGGACACTACAGCCTCAGCCTCACTCCGCCTTCCCTTCAAGGACCATTATGAAAAAAACAACCACTTTGTTTCTAGGTCCAAACATCTAACAGTAGCCATGGTGATGGAAGTTTTCTGCTGAGGGTGGAAATGTAGTTCACACCCATCCCAAAGCAGCCACACAGTCCCTTTAATATGGAGGGAAGCTGTGAGCTTGTTTTTCATGCAGCGTGACTCTCAGTAGCAGAAGGGCTCAGTATGATAAAGTGCCACAGACATGCTGCAAAATCATGAGCAAACAATGGAGAACTGATTCGAATAAAGGGTGCATCGTGGACATGGTTTGGTTTTAAAATGCCAAGTCGCAGCCAGAGAAAAATGATCAGGGCATTATTTACTCTGATATACTGTACAAGTTCTGTTGTACAGAACAACAGAACTTGTTGTACAGAACTTGTACAACAGAACTTGTTTATCTCTTAAACTTAAAACAAGTGCGTGAGAATAAGTATGCTGACAATACCATGGGAATAGTGCATGTCTTGAGAATGTTTGCAGTCCACTGTAGGTGGCAACTACAATCCACTAAATAGTGTGGTATCAACACATCATTTTTTTTTAAATGGTGTATTAAAACCCCTGTTATAAATGTGGACATATTTCCATCATTGTGCAGTTAAAGAGCCCACCCTCGTCATCTGGCGAATGTTGATCCAAAAATTGCATTTGCGTCAGTGACAGCTCATCAGACTCAGGAGAGCGTCCCCGAGATGTGCGATAATATCAAATGCTGAACTAATCTACTGTCAATTAGTAACGTCAGACAGACCCCTCCTTCTATCCAACTGATTGTTTTTCATAGTTTATACACCTGTCATATAAATTAAATAAGTAGTAATACTTTTCGCTTTATTGTTTTTGTAGCAGCTTTAGTGCTTCCACTGATGTCAGTGGTGCTTTAGTCAACTAAATATCTTTCTAATTGGCTTTGCTTTGATAAGCAATGTCTCCAAGCCCAAGCTAAACTGACATGTCATTAAAGTATTTTATCCAGAATTTGGCCTTAGTGACAGTTTGTCACACTCTGGGCATCGTTTTCGTCTTGATTAGATGCCGTTTAAGCCCCTTCAACCTGTTCAACTGATTCAACAACTGTAATGACAAGAGTCACCGTTCATCAGTCTCATGAGATTGTACCCAGTTTACTTTGTCATATATTGATTATTCGTGTCATTTAGGCACCCCCCCCACCCTCCTCTTTTAGATGTCTACGGTTTGTTTTCACTGCTACCTCACATTCAAAATGTGTGATGACTCATTGACTTGATTTACTTAGGACGGAGTCTCTTGTCAGTTCTTAATCTACTAATCCCCTCTCCGATGTGACTGCCTCTTGTTTAAATATTTACAGTTAAGTATTGAGTCACACGCACAAACAGTGATGGCTTTATGGGAATACAAAAGACTATTGATCAATGACCATCTCTCGACAAAGGGGGTATTATTGTCTTTTTTTATTGAAGTTAAATGACGGATATGGTGAATCCTGTGTACACATCCCCCAGCAAGTGTATCCTCACTAACATTTTAAGAGCAAACAGTGAGTTGGGGATGAAGAGAGAAGGGTCAAGGAACCGCTGTATTGGCTTGATGGAGTCAATTGGTTGCATCTTGCACAAATTGAATGCTTGTTTTTCCACAAAGCCCTGAACTGCGTAATCAATGGCTGTGTACCCTGCATGACATTTAGTCAAGCAGAATAAAGCGTGTGTAGCCTGTTTAACTTTTGCCTTGGATGATGCTCTGCAGCCCTGAATGTGAAAAAATTAAATGTCTGCATCCAAATGCATACATAATTAAGACAGGGTGTGGACTTTTTGATATGTGATCTCCAGACATGACGCATCAATGAGGCCATGAGATTGATGCAGGGATTACCTCCAGTGAGTGTGCTCTGATAAAGTTGTTCTCATGAGACACCAGTCTCTCACTTTATAAGTCCTCAACTACATGGACACTTTCACAATTCAAAGAAGGGGCTTATCAGAAATGATTCGTTGACAATTCAATGTTCATTGATCAGTTTTTTTCCCAGGGAGTATGTGGCTGCTTAAATAATTGCGTCTTAAGAGTGAATCTGATGACAAACCTGTGGCATAATCTCTGAGATGAAATGAGAAAACTCAGTGAGAAACGTTAATTTCTGAGCCAATCTACTGAACTCTGATTCAAATGATGTTGATTGGAAAGTTAAAATGTGAACAAAATAGGCTTTTTGAATTTGGATCATCCTATGAATGCTGTTTTGCCAGTAAGGATTCCACTCGTTAATGCAATTTTTTTTATTCACCTGCAAGAGGTTCCTGAAGTTTCACATTCAGGGCTTTGGGATCCTCCGTTATGTCACAGATGAAAGCCTAGTCACACATCATCCTTAATCCTCAAGCTTAGTAATAGCAGTTGATTTAACAGTATGAAAGTCAATTTCCTCATGCATTATGTCGCATATGTGCAGCTCTTATAACAAGACAGCTTTTTGCACCCATGTTAAAATTAACCGTCTTGAATATTAATCTTCAAAGTAGTTTTTGCAGAATTATTACTGTATATAATATGTGTCTGGCTCATAAATAAAAGTGCCTTCAGCATTCTGTTTATCCACTTTGATGGGAAACTGACAATATGAGGTGTATGTGTAAAGTGGTACTTTGATAACAGTTGTTAATGGGCTACAGCAAGATCGGATGTCTCTCAGACTCCTGTATCACTCAAGACGAGCAGGTTGGAGAAAAAAATAATGGCCAAAACAGGTAGTAATAGCCCTCACTCTCTTAACCACTCTTCAAATAATTGTATTTTATATATTATATATTTATTATATTATTTAACTATTTATTTGTTCTTGTACACATTTTTCTAGATGATTATCTGTTTTATTTAATACTGACCACTTCACGCCTTCTTACCTCGCACCACAATGGTGGTGGACTTCTTGGCCGGGTTTCCCACATTGTTGCTGGCCACGCAGCTGTAGACCCCCGCCTCATCTGAAGTGATGGCCGGCAGCGTGAGCGTACCACCCTTCACTACGCTTCTCTGGGGCAGGCTGTCATTACTGCTGACCCAGGTGAGTATGGGGGGAGGCTCCCCACCTGTGGTGATGCACACCAGCAACACCGTCTGGCCCGGATTCACCACGATCGGATCCTCCACCAGCAGCTTGATGGACGGGGAGGCTGTGGAGGAAGAAGAGTTTGCAGTTGAGGAATGATTGGCAGAAGATGGACAACTTTGGCAGTTATGACAGTTACAGTAGAACTCTGCTGAGAAAGTGCACACCACTTCATGTGCCGGTTCAACATATATTAAGGCACCTGGGTATACTTTTGGATTTACTATAATTCTGGGCTTACTATAGAAAAGGAGTCTCAGAAACTGTCTTACCTGTCTTATTGGTGAGCCTGAAGATAACACTGCGGTCAGGGATCCCACACACATTTCTGACCGAGGCGATGCAGCTGTAGTTTGCATAGTCTTGCGGACGCAGGTTCTTCAGCTTCAAAATCTTCGTTTCCCCCTGCAGCTCAGACCAAACCAAAACTGGTATGCAAATGTGTGCAAAAACTATCAACATAATCAAGTCAAAAAAATGCAGAAAAATAGATACTGAGGAGGCGATGACAAAGGCCAAAAGGCTCCAAAGAAAGGTCCAAATAAAATACATATAAAGTTTTAATGGATTCAAAAGTTAAAAAAGGAAAGGCAGCAGAGTTCATTGATATTGCTGTAAAATCACTTTAGTATTTTTCAAGAACATTATATGTCAACTTACTCAATAGCGACATGTGGATTACCCTTTAGTCAATGGCCCTGTAGTGTTTTTACCAAACAGCTCAGCGGGGGATCCCTCCACAAAATAACAGCAATCTCACTGAATGTCAGTTTGATTCCAGCTGGGCCTGAGCCCCGCCCTGAAGGCATTGATGATGATGGGAACCTCTGATCTAACTGACTCTCGCATGATGGTGTCGGGGTCGGAGTGCACAGCAGATTAAAATGCGAGTCAGCCATACGCTGAGGCCGCTCACACACAACATGGCGATCACTTGCATCTTTCAAACCCTTTCGTATCCAATGGGGCTCAAGGATAAGTTAATAGTATAAGATTAGCCATTCAGCCCACACTCCGCTTCCTTTCTTCCCTCTGTCACCTCTTCTGCTTTCGGAGCAGATATCAGGAGATGAGGTCTCCGCTATTCAAGCTTTATGCACAGCAAGGGGCCGGAGGGCGGGGGAGTGGAAGGGCAGATTGGAAGGGAAATCTATTCGGAAAATGCAAGGGGCAGAGAAGGAATGGAAAGGACAAACATATTAAACCGAATGGGAAAGGGGGAATTGACGGACATATTGATGGAAAGATTGAACGCTAAAGCACACTGGAGCTTCGGGAACAGGATGTGTGGCTGTCGGTAAAGGGCAAAGAAATTATAGAGGAGTTTATTGTCACTATCAAGGGAAAATATTTTATCTCCAACTTTGTTGTCACTTTTAATTCAATTTCAGGGATTAAATTGTGGAAACAAAAATGAAGAATCAAAACCAGCTCGTTGAACTTTCCTACTAACAAAAAAACTTTGTGGGGCCAAGAAAATGAGTAAAAGATGCTGGCCAAAAGAGTCAGGGAAAAATGATAATTGAATCATAATTGAAATAAATGTGATGTGTACATCAGCTCAGTGGGCTTTAAAAGGTAACTTCCTCAATATCAAGACTATTTGCTAAAATAGGCATAGCAAGAAAATCCCACATACTGTAAACAACTACTGCGACGAGGTGAGGATCTGCTGAGAGATGAAAAATGGCTCCATTATACCTTTGATAATTGTGTTATTCTGAGGCACTTTGCGGGGAGAGTTATGGAGCGAGAGCTGGAAGAGAAAGACATCAGAAAGGACGGGGTTGCTACTATAAAAGCACAGCTTTGGGCCTCATTTAATTATGAAGTTGTTCAACACAGATTTTAAAATGCCACCTCTGCATTTCTACAGTAACAGTGGGAATATGAACACTTTTGTTTGGCTGTATTACAGTGCCCTGGAATAAAGAATAATAGAGGAAGGGAGGAAGGGGAAAAAAAGACGAATGGAACTCATAGATCCTGGACTGACCGGACACAAATGGTCTCAATATGACCCCGTAGGCGCGATTTGGGTCAGTTATTATTTGTTAATTGTCAGCAGATAACTAAGCCCATTTCAACTGTATCGTTGAAAAATATGTTATTAGCCCTTTATAGTGGCAAATTACCAGGAGTTTAGTCAGGATTTATTTAGGGTTGGACAAAGCTAATCTCTCAGTTTGGGTTGCACTCAAAATTTCAGACCCAATTAAAGCTTTAATAGAGGGCAGGATGAAAGAGCGAGGAAAAGAGCAAAGAGGTATGAGGAGCAGGATGGAGACGGGAGGAGCGTCTGATGAGGCCCAGTTGTTCAGTTTCTTCAGTCCCCTTCGCCCACTCCATTAGTTCCCCGCCATCTTTCTCCATTTGGCCAAACATCAATTTCACTTCCTTTTTCCTCTCTCCCTCTCTGTGTTTCTTAAACCTCTTTTCCCCTCTTGTATGTCTTTTTCTCTGTCTTGTAGATTTCCACTCTCTCTGATTCCCAATTCCACAACCACATTCAATTCCAAAACTACAATTCCCTTACTAGTGACAGAACAATCTCAGTCAGTTTCTTTGTTGACTGCACGAGGTCTCTTTTAGACCAAAGCCGCTCAGTTTTCAGATTGTAAAGAAAATCCACTTGCTCCATGGAAGGAACTGAGAACCCAATCGTTCTGCCTCTGCGAGATTATAATTCTGAGCTAGTGAAACTGATATTGCTATTCATAGTGGTTAATGAGTACAACTTTTACTTTGCTACAGCACAGCAAGGGGTAGTTTTAGGGATTGAGGTACAAACCCCCCAGTGCCACAAACTCATATTCAATAAAACATAAAGGCAAATGAAACAGCAGTCATGTTATTACACGACTTTCACAGTGATGTCACCTTTGTGACTGGGTGTATCTAGCTACTGTGACTGACTCATCACTGACGCAGGGAGAGTTACTCATTGTCACAAGAGGTTGATAAAGGTCATAATTTACATATTTGTAGAGTCTGTTTACAGCCCTGCAGCGAATGTAAATCCACAATATGTTATATGGCAATTTGATTACTGGTAACAACTACACAATGAAAACTGGTCTACATTTTTCTAGCTTTGTTTTAATGCAGTACACCGGATCACTGGATCATTTGTGAATATGGAGACAATCTAACTCAAACCCAATTCATATGCTATTTTCTTCCACGTTGCCTGCATCTTACCTGTGTGAAAAAGGGCTCGTAGATCTCCACGCCCTTGTCCGAGCCCTGCGTCAGGACCTCTCTGCCACGGTGCCAGCTGTAGCGGACAGGCGGGTTGGAATTGGCCACGCAGCGAAGGAACACCGTCCTCTCGTAGTAGAACTGTTCCTTAGCTTCTCCTATGCTCTGATGCACCGTCACCGCAGGGTCATCAAGGTCTGTGAGAGCAGCACACACGGGGCAGAGGAAGAACCGTCAATACACATTTCATTTCCGTGAGTTGTTTAATTGATGAATGAGTCGATAATTTCTTGTTCATAAATCAATCCTGCTGAACACGATTTCAGGTATTAATTTTCTTTTATGTTTGCTCAGCTGTTGCCGTGAAGACAAACAAATCCAGGGTGAGATCTTTGAACTGTGTTATCACACATTCAATCTCCCTCAATCCATGCTTCTTGATTGCGGAGGAAAGTCTGACCAAAGGGGTCAGACCTTATCATTGCATTATGACAGCCAGTTATCGGCGCGCACACATGGGGTCAATGAGTGAGGGAGGTGAGAGTTCGACTACTTGGACTACTTCAGTCAATAGGATACAACCCAAGGGCGCGTTGACATCCCAGTCAATGAACGAGCAGTGTTCCAAGTCGTGAACAACATGAGCGAGGGGACGACAAATATAGTGCAAAAACATTCTGTCTGATGGCCATCACTTCAAAGAATACTGTTTGGCTGAACCCCAGCTCGGATTTTTGGCACTCTGTCATTCGGCACATCTGCCACTGTACTCATTTCCCAGCAGATCCGATGGAAGTTTTACACCAACACGAGACAATTGGTTATTTGAGAAAGCGCTCGTGGTTGATTAAATGGATTCAAAGTTAATCATCTTACCCGGCTATCCCATTAAGCCTTGGCAAATGGTGTTCATCATAGCTCTGGTGTCTTTTAGCATGCTAATACTCGCCTTTTAGATTATGTCCATTTGCATGCTCAGAGATCGTTGGGAGTTAGCTGTTTCCCTTTCATCTCGCTCCGAGATGCAATCAGTTTTTAACACGAGCAAAAAGGCAATTTAAGGGAGAGGATGAGAGAAGCTAATGCAAGTTATCCCTCACACTAAAATTCCAACCTCTAAAGGCTGACCTTTTGCACATAAAGAGAAAGTGATTGAGTGTATTAATGATGGGGCAAGCGTATCATGGAGTGAGCAACAAGGTGGATGATTGAGTGATTGAGAGAGCTGGTGTGTGAATATGTTAGAGCAAACAGCTTACAGTAAATTAATATCCAAATCCATAACGATTATAAGCCTCCAGAGGGGGAAAAAAAAAAAAAACTACACATGCCTGAGGTATTATTAATGGATGAATTCATCACTTTTAATTCAGTAGCTGCCCAGCCCTGGATTTGCTGAGGATCAGGTTCTAATCAAGGTGCCTGTGGGCCACAGCGCACAGCATCCAGTCTTGACGCACCAGCCAGAGAATGCTGATTCCTAGGTTTCATTAAAGACATGTTCTGCCCTACAGCTCCTTAATCAAAATCTAGCAGCGGTCAATACTTCATCCAGGATCCATTACAGTGTCTCAGGTAGGAGCAATTACCTTTTGGGAGGGAGGGGGTGGGGGTGACGGGTGACAACGCAGAGCTGTTGCCCGGGCCATTTTAAAGAAGCAGATTGCTCCTAAGTAAATACACTGATTCATTATAGAGAGGAGGAGAAGAGTATGAATCCTACACCTTATCTCTGACCTTTCCCAGCTTGTCTGTCATCCGTTTCCTGCATCAAACAGTCCATTAACCAAGTGTGGCAGAAATGGAAGGATCCATTGACAGCCCTATCTACCTTGGAATACACGTGTCTTCGGGAGCTGGACCTGATGGGAGGTTGTCTCTTTTTTCTTTTCTTGTCTTGTAGTTACATGAGTGTGAATGTGTATCTGTATGTTTGTCTATTAGGTCAGGAGCGGTTTGAGCTATTAATAGGGCCAAAATGATATGCAGAGAGGAAGTGGATGCAAGAAGTGCAAAGTGATAAATATGGAAATATGGAAATGTACGCACTAGATTAAAATTTGATGAATTTCAAGCTAAATTCCACCTCCACCATCAGTCTTCCTCCTGTAAGGATGTTGCGGGCGTTCGTGTGTGTGTGTGTGTCACCCTTGTGCAATTAGCTTCCGAAGTCACGCTTGACTGATTGTGAAGCTTAAATCCCTGAGCCCAGAGGAAAACCGCGGTGTATGGGCTGCCTGCGCCAGAGTTGTTAGGGTTTGTAATTGCAGGTTTATGGATTCACAGGCCTGTAAATCTGCCCATGTACAGCGAGACGCTCCAGCGAGCTAACCTTAGCATGGGCCCTAGCACGGGGCGGGGGGGCAGCATGGCACACGAATGTGGAAACACTAGACAGTGAGTAGGAAGAGGTCTCACCTCACATGCAGAAAAGTGTAAGAATATAATGTTTTCCTCTTTTCTATTGTGTGATTAAAAACTCAAAACCCGGAGATGCCAATTTTCCTGTTTGAATAGCAGAGGGCAGATTGTTTACTTTATGGGCCTTCCAAAACATTTGTTGGACAAATAGGCACAAGCGAGTGGTTTGGATAAAAGAGAAGATGGAGACTAAAGAATGTGCTTCATTATCACATCAAACCTTAGTTCCTTCCTTTCATGTCCTCCAACCCTCTAAAAAAAAAGCGCAGACACCTGCACAAAAACTCACACTCATTACCTCACAACATCCACCCACACACACACACCTTTTTGGGGGGCTGTCTCACGGGCGTTACTCTAATATGGGTTTTTCAATTTTTTCTTGTCTTTGATGTCTTTCGCTCTCCACGCCTGATCAGCTGAAGTCACCTGGGAAAAGAACAGCTATCAGGCTCCCTGACTGTCAGCCATGAGTGACAGAGGCCTGCGATTAATTTCACCTAATCACTGACCCAGCTTGATTACCAGCGGGAGTCGCTGATCTGAATGACATTTGTGCAACGCCTTTCATGAGTAAACAGCCCTGTGTTGTCAAAGACATGCAATTTGATTTTATTTTGTGCCATGAGACACCAAGGGAGATAGACAGCGGGGGGGATCGTGGGCAGATGGAAACAGGAAAAGGAGGGTCAAGAGCGTAAAAACTTTTAAATTGCTGCTATCCAGATGCAGGGTTAATGAGGTGATGGTACTGTATAGGAGCTGTCTCCTACCCTCACTCCAAATAACGGTTACTTGCCCTCTTTGTAGGGCTTTTTTTTTTTTTTTTGCAGAGATCTGGGCACGAGGCATAAGCGATTAAAAAAGTTATTAGCTGGCGAGCTGCCCTGTGAAGGATCTCACCTTCAAGCCTCTTTTTTTAGAAGCCAGAGTCTAAGAGCAAATCATAAAAAAGGAGAACCACCTTTGATTAAATATCCAAGTTATAAGAGGTGAACTTGTGGATATTCAGGCTCTTTTAGACATTAAGACTGTCTTATGAAAATGTGTCTCAGGCCAGATTAAATGCCCATCAAAGGCATCTGTGGATTTTGAAGGATTTTTTATATATATATAATATTTTTCCCTCAATAAAAAGTGACACAATGTGTAGAAAAGACTGAATATGAGATTCAGCATCCGTGATTATTCCCTGCTAATGCATAATGCATGGGATTAATGCACTGTAGGAAGGCCTAAAATTGCAAACAATATGCAACATCAGTATATTGAGTGTAAACAGTACATGAAACAAGAGAGCACAAATAAAACATATAACAGATGGTGTGTAATGTCAGTTGAATTACACTTAAGTGAATGGTGCACTTAAATCCATTTCATGAATGTGGGTCGAAAGGTTAGAGAGCTATATTGGTGATATATAACATCGCTGTCTTGTGGAGGCCTCTGACGGAATATGTGAATGCCACATGTAATTTACTGTCAGAACATTTCCTTTCCCCACATCTCTCAACACCTTGGGAACAGTGACCTCTATCTCCTGGCTACACTCCTCCCTAACTAGCTCCTGGTATTCGCTGTCCGCTGTAGCTTCCTACTTAAGTGTGATAGTGGTGGAGGATGGATGTGTTTGCAGGGTGGATAAGGACACGATGCATCAATTTCTGCAATAAGTTCATGCTGACAATGGCGCCTGTGAAACAGAGATATCTCAGCAAACCGAATATCATTCTGTAAGACATGAGGTATACGAACATGAGCAGCTTCCCCTTCCCGCACCGCTCTCTTCAGTCCGTGTGTCATACCTGACTTTGACAGGACACATGCGCTCAAACCGTGACTGGACACGTCATAAAGGAAGGAAGCTAAGTGCATTTCGCCACACGATATAAATGGTAACACAAACATGGCTGGTGATCCAGCAGTGACTGATATCTTACGACATCATGACTGATTAGTACTCGTCACCAGGCTGACAGCCTGGCAGACCATCTGAGTAAAAGCCGACTGAAATCTACCATGCATGCATGTGGTATGTTCACATTAACCTCGAAAAGGATTACTGAGAATAACCAGATTCAGGTGTTAATTCAAAGCATTTGAAATATCATAAAGCATCTACCACTAGCCACTGCTTGTCTAAATGAAAGTTAAGGCTGCCCCTGTTAACACAATAAACTGAATTAACAGCTGTGAGGGTCTTTGTTATCTTGTAAACTTAATAGATTGATAACTGGTTAAATAGCAGACCTTTTGGGGGAAATATGGTTATTTTTTTTTACACAAGATACAGTGTGTTACTAAAGCAATTCTATTGAGATGATGAGTCATGCATGAAAAAAATGTAAATCAGTATTCAATTTTTAAATTAAGACATTCATTTAGCTGCTAAAAGTTACTTGCATTTACAATTTCTACATGACAATAACTGTAAAAGTGTGTGTTTTCCAGGCTTTAATGTTTGAAGTCCTGAATTGAAAATTAATCCGTGAGGCAGTTATCAGGGGTCACACCAACCCTGTTTTAATACACTGTAAAGGGACAGGCCTTTTGAGATCAGGGGTTTATACAAACAACTCTTCTGTCTCTGCCAGAAACACAGTGAGGGGGGGGGGTTAAGGTTTGTAAAGGGCAACACACCACCCCTGCCATAGCTGCAGCTTGGCTTGCCTCAGTGGTGCTGTGAAACAAGTGCTGAATTATTCATGAGGCATTTCCACATTGCTGTGTTAACTTGTACTTAAACATCCAGTGAGGGGAGGGGGGAAGAAGCTGCATTCCCCTCATTCTCCATAAAATCTCCTTTACTTGACTTCTGCAGCCCCTTACACTCTCTCTCTAGCCATCATAGCACTGACCATTAAGGCAATAAGGTAATGGTAACTAACTCCCTCTCGGAGGCCACAGTCATCAGGCCTGGTTAAGTGTAATCACCGCCAATTAAAGTAGCTATGCAGAATGGAGTAAATGGAGCGATAGTGAACGATAGAGCATTCTACATTGTTGATAGTAAATGGATATAGAGGACAACGGTCTCGTTAACATTGCAAGAAGATGCTGTAATGTACAGTAAAGTGGGCTAATCCCCTCAAGCCACTGGCTGCTAAAGTGTAAAAAAACCAAAACAAAACGGTTTTAGATTATATGCAGAATGGATGTAAAAAAGCATTTTATTTGTGCCATAAACGACAGATTTTTGATTCCATATTTTGCCTTAAAGTCGATGCTATGCAAATAGAGGATGCTCATCCTCACAGAGTGGATAACGTCTCCCTCCAGCCAGATGAGGTCCTCCTGTGCCATAACTGGGCTGTTTCAACGCTTTCTTAAAGAGCTGGAGCTTTGTTCAGGAAGCTGCAGCCCACTCCTCGGGGCTGCCGCACCTCCATATTCCTCAGTGACAGTGCCTTTCCAATTACGCTGTCTATGGAGGAACACCGCAGGTCCGCGGGTGTGTGCAGAAAAAAACATTGTGTGTGTGTGTGTCTTTGTGCACAGGTGGACAATGTGTTTGATAAATGGAGGGGCAGATATCAGAAGCCTCACAGAAGAGCCTGTAACCCCTCACTTCCTCCCGGTGATGGAGATGAGGAAACAATGAGGCCCGGTTCTCCTCTGTGTGTGTGTGTGTGTGTGTGTGTCCGTGCGAGTGTGCGTGCCCATGTTAGGGGATAAGTGGTAATGAATCTCCTCTTCATCCTCTCCCTCAGACAGTGGCGTCTGCCTCACCCCATCTCCTCTCTAATTCGTCTACCTAGAAAACAAGCCGGCCGCAGACCACTGGTCTAAACAACAACACCATCTTGAAACCAACCATCGAGAGGGAGGCGAAGCACCAGTGACATAATGAAGTTCTTTTCTGGTTTCTGGTTTAATGACCCACCCTTTTGTTTGGGCTGGACAAACAGCAACAGGGGATGGGAGAGCTTTCCCTGAATGATGGCATGGAGTTGTTTTACTTTAAATTAAAAGGAGACCATATATACACAGTTCTGATTTTGCCTTTCAACATTTCAGGCCTTTTTCCCTCATGAGACTTCTTCAAACATCTTATCATTCACAGCCAGTCATTAAATGCTGCTTTGCTTCAGAAGCCAGTTTTCCAGTGATTCAATGAGCAGTATTCAACATCAATTAGGATCATTATCCCTCATGAATTTTGCTGTTTTCATTTCCTATAACTCAGGAGTACAGAACGTCTGACCTGCAAGCCAATTCATGAATACAAAAGAAGCAAAAAAGTAAATCAAATAAAAACATTTTCAGTGATAAAAGAAAATAACATGAAATAGTATAGTAACGTGTCCTTCAGACTGGTCCGTTCTGGCAGTATGCCTGTCAAATCAGTTAGGTCATCACTGACAAGCATCATAGCGACTTTCAAGAAAAGAAAAGTAGATGTGGAATGTTGCACTTTCCAAGATGAATGGACTAAAAAAGATGTCATTACAGCTCGAAACGAAGAACAAATGCAAGAGCATATGCCCTTGCTGGAGTTTAGGTTCTCCAACGAGCAGCTTTCATGAGACCACATTCTGACAGACACAATGTCACACAGGAAAGTTAGTGAGCTATTAGCCAAGAAGCTGAAACCTCATTCAGAATGTGACTTTGTGAAGGAGCTTTGTTGTCGTTGCAACTTCCAATTAGAAGTTTGGAATTATTGCTCTTAGTTTGAAATGATGACACAGTCACCAGCATTCGCTCCCTGATTGGTTCTTATCAGTGACGATTCGACTACCGGCGGTGGAGACAAAACATTCTCAAAACTGATATGGAGTTGAATACTGGACAGAGATCGTTTTTGTTTTAAAACACTGAATAAAACGTAGTAATATGGATGTGAAAGTGTATGAGGCAGTGTATGAATGTGACTGAAAAAGTGCGGTATATAGCAGCGCTGTATGAATGTGTGTGAATGGGTGAATGTGACTTGTCCTTTAAAGCGATTTGAGTGGTCAATAAGACTAGAAAAGCGCTATATAAATACTGTCCATCTACCATTTAGGCAAGTTGGCTAAACACAGCTGCTAGTGGTATCATCTCCCTCACTACCATCCGACATCAGACGCCTTGCAAAAGAGAATCAGTTCCAACCATCGCATAGGAGAGGTCAGAGTGTATTTGTTCACGGTCCATGATGTTATAAAAAAAGGGTTCCTTGATAAGAAAACGGTTCAACAACCCTACTTTGGAAGTTGTTGTCCATATCCAAACTACTGGAGAACATAAATAAGAAGGAGATGTCAGCACATCATCTGTGGCCTTTTCTAACCCAGGGAGAACATGTTGAACAAAAAGGATTTAAGAATTAAATTCTACTAGACATAATGACTTTGCCTACACAACACAAACACACTGAAGAATGTTTCAAGCTCCTGATGAGGAGAAAAACAGAGGCAAGAGATGAGGTTGACTTCTCTACTCTGATTAAGCGCCCCTCCCCACAGCAAGTCCCTGAAAGAATAATGGGCAGTCGTGAACTGGCTTTACCTCCATTAACAACACCAGCAAACATTTACATAATGTACACATAATGTGCTGAATCATTCTATCCTGATTCAAACAAGGCTCCGATAACTCAGCCCGGCTGTATCACACCATTCATCACACCAGCTCATTTACATCCAAAAGCACTTAAGAGCCGCTGCACATATATCTTTGTCTAAATACATTATAGGATCTTTTCGAAAGATTGTATAATACATCTCCTGGTATCATATAGTATCACATCATGCAGAGACACTAAGACATGCCACTGCCATTTCTGGCACATAACTGTTTTTAGTATGAACACTGAAGATGGATGTGTCATGTGAGGTTTTGTTATGTTTGAATTCAATTTAAAAAAAACATGAAATGAGCTTGAAACTAATGGAATAGAAAAAAAAAGGATTTATTTTACACTCATTCAGTTTAAATTTTTCCTCAATTTTTCGCATGTATATGTGTCACACAGAACAAAAACATAACAGGTTACGCAAATTGACAGTTACTTAAGTCCCTCCTCAAAAAACAGCGATGATCCAATCGCAGCTTAGCAGCCCTGACTAGGCACAGAACACTACCTTCATTAGAAACTAAGCTTTATCATGAGCTTATTACCTCAATCTGTTTCAAAAGTTAGTTTCGAAAGATTGTGTAGCACATCAACTGGTATCATATAGAATCACATCATGCAGAGACTCTAAGACATGCCTCTGCCATTTTTGGCACAAACTGTTTGTATAGTATAAACACTGATGAATGATGTGTTATGTTAGGTTTTGTTCAATTTTAACGAGCAAGAAATGTGCTTGAAATGTACACTAGTATGTCTAGTATTTCACCAAAGTCTATCACATGTTATGCAACCGTTAGCTCCTCTTTCACGGCAGCAATCCTAGACATGTTTACAGAGATAGTGTTATGTTGGCTGAGAACACTGGTTAGTCCTCAACTTTTTCTCTTGCAAAATTCAAAGAGAATAAAATTAAGAGAAAAAAAATTCAAAATGCATGTATGTTAGCTAATAGTCTGATCTTATTTTTTTTTTTTGTCATCATACAAACTGTATACTACCAGTGGTAATTATCTCTACACAATAATAAAATAACAACATTCATATTTTTACAAAGCATATACATGGGTCATCACCTGGTGAGGATGCAGATATTTTTGAACATGAAGCTTGTGAAAATGGATGTAGCCATTGTCATTTTAAATAGTTTGAAATTGTCTTTGTCTGAAATCAAAGATCCATTGTCACTTTAACAATCATGAAGAATGTTGTGCTCTAAATGTACAATTGCCATCATTGTAAACAGCATATGTAGCATCAGGGAACATGGGACAACGGATGGAACACCTGTTTTGTTTTTTGTTTACCAAATAAAAATATATGACCAGAAGGTCAACCAGTCAACCAGTCAATATGATATATTATTTCATTCCGAGTCATAACTGAACCCATTGAACTTGCCTCCAGCACCTGATTAATCCAACTTAACCCACTAATTGATGGGCTCCCCTGAGATCCTCATCCCACACACTGAGATACTCATCCCACACACCTCTGCATACCCAAATAAATTACCTTGTTACTTTAAAAGAGGTCGGGTGTAAAAACACAAACACAGAGTGCAAATACAAGTAATGAAGGGATACAGGAGTTAATGGAGCTGCATAAGCCCCAACTCAATTTTTATCGTTGTGGTCTGCGGGTCAGGGTTTTCTCCAAATCCTCCTGATTTCTCTTACTCTGCACAGACATTTACTCAGGCACATCACAGCAGGGGCGGCACAAGTTGTACACCTGATGAGATAGGAAGCACCAGTTACACTGACCGACTGGATAATGCAAAGCCTGCACGGCCGCTAAACAAACACCATCAGCTGCTGTTTGGTCTCTGAGCTCCTTCATGAACTCCATCGATGGAAGGCAAACAGAAAGCACACACTTCCCCAAGTCGGCCTCACACCGCACGCTGCTGCACAGCACTGCACAGCTGAGGAGGCGCATGCCAAGACTAGTTAAGCCTTTGACATGTGTGTGAGTCAGGGCCTCACTGGTGGAGAGTGTGTTCATGCATAAGCGTGCGCTTGAACCCATTGGGCAGCCTCTATTTTTGTTTCCTCTCGCATGCATGAGCACACAAAGAAATACACACACATTCACACGTCTCAAATCTAGATGATCGCTGCAGTTGCCAAAAAAAAGAAGAAAAGAATTGAATGCAGCTCAGACTGCAGTCCGTGTGCTGACAAACACACAAACACACAGTATCCTCATTAAAATTCTCCGGTGTGTGCACCAGCAGTGTGGACTAAAGTCTGTGTGAGTCCCTCCATAGATAACACAGAGAAAGCCGGCTATTGTCTTATTCTAATCCTTCTTTTGAAAGGATGTAGTGAGAAACATCATAGAGGAGGCAAGATGTGTGTGTGTGAACGCTTCGGTGAAATGATATCTACAGCACAGTGAGTGTTTCCTAAAAGTACATGCGCCACCTGATTCTTACCATTTCACAGCCACCGACAACCTGGCACGGGCTGACTAGGCAGACAGCATTAATATTGTCTGTCAAACATTAGCAACAGCTCTTTTTCTCTTCTGTTAACTTTGTACAACATGTTTCCCCCCTCCCCCCCCCCACACTGTAACTCTGAGGACTTGTTCAGGCAATTTTAAAGAGAGTTTTCAACTGAACCTTTATTATCACAACCTTACTGTATATAAGTGCCTCGCAATTTGTTTTCTATTTCTCCTTCAGCTGAGACCATTCTGCTTCACTCTCTCGCTGAGATAATTTGACAAACGTTATGCCTGGGCACCAGTAATGGATTTGAATTGTGTTGTATTGAATCAGTAAAAAGCGGAGAGCAACCACTCATCATTTTCAGTATTGACGATCATGACAATTATTTGACGTGATGTGGAAAAAAAGATGCCCATCACAGAGCCCGAGGTGATGATGTCTAGAAAATGGTTCATTTGGTCTGACCAACAGCCTAAATATTATAAAAGACAGAAAAGATGCAAACCTTCACATTTGTGAATATTAAAATGACTAATGTTTGGCGCTTTGGTTTCGCTACAGGACTGACTTGATTACCAAAATTGTTCTTGATCGTTTTTATTCAATTGGTTAATCAACTAATCATATCATCATGTAGCAAGTAGCCTAGTCCCATACATAATATGCTTTTTAAAAACTGTAAATCCATTAGCTGTAATATAGTGTAAATAAGAATGTTTCATTGCCCAACACTGTTATAATAATAGTTCATATTTCACTTGGATTCTCTTTCAGACATATGGCGTCTGCGATGGTCAACTGGCTCTCAGAGTCTGCAGCGCTGCCCTGCAGAGCTCTTGAGCTCGATCAGTCACTCAACGAAACATTAGATGCTGCAGCAAAATGAATGCAGATGAAATTAAATGAAAACAGTGAAAAGGCTCCCCTGCAGGAAAGAGAGGTGAGCATTTTAAGCTTAAAATCGATCAGTGTAGGAGTTGGGCAGGGTTCTTTATTAACTTTGCAGAGGACTTTCCCCACAGACCTAACTGCGAACAAACACAACTGAGGTGTCAGCAGGTATAAAATGTGCTTAGACGGACTTCTGAGCTTTGTAAATAAGTTAGCTTTGAGCTGGCTCTATTGCTAATTTTAGCTCCTCTGGACTGCAGAGGTCAGTTGTTCATATTAATTATCCCTCCTGTCTCAGTGTGCTGCTCACAGACAACTCTGAAAACAGCAAACTTTTACGGTCGGTCTGTTGTTCGGTCAATATATCTATATATGTACTTACTTTAAGCGCTTCTTTCCCCCTTTCATTTAATATGATTGAAACTGAGTGAAGCAGGCACAGGCTGCCTCTATATTCTGTTTTTTCCAGAAAACACACTTTGATCAAATAAAGTTGCCAGAGATCTCTAGTGCTTATTTTCAAAATTGTAAACAAGACAGTCAATTCCGGGAAGCAAAGGGAAATAAATGGTCTGAAAAGAAAACTGAAAGGAGGGACTGTAGAAATGATCCTTCAGGTTTTAAGCCTCTTAATGTAAAACATGCTCGAGCCCGTTTGTCTGTAGCATATCTCCCTTTGGCAGTATTGGTGCAGTCCATTACTACTACATGCGTCATTTTTTTTTAGATGAAAAAAGAGTGGTTTGAGCAAACACACGGCAGCTACAGAGACGGCGAACATAATTCAAGGTGTTGTTGTCGGGAGGTCCGGCTCCATAACACCAGTTTTTTACTAATTAAAAATCGTAGCTGCAGACCACTAAAAATAGCGCACACCTGCAGAGGCCCATCAATTAAATTCACCCATGGGGGACAGCTATAACATTGCTCAGGAGGAATGATGTGCTTTTGCTGGATGTGCAACATAACACAGTGCCAGCTAATGAACTACACACATACAGCGTTGCAAGGCCAGATGCAAGGACGTCATCCGGATAACAATGTAATAGGCCACTGTGTTCAAAATAAAAAAAGGAAAGCAGCTAAACATTAATCTTGATTTATTTAAAGTGTTTGTTTGTTATTTTCTCTTTTCTTTCAATATTCCTCTTCTGTTCATGTTGACAGGTTATATTCTTGCATTCTTTTATCACTATATAGTATTACTAAAGTACTAGTACATTCTTATTATTGTATGTTTATATATAATATGTTATGTAGAGGTCTTTTCTTTTCCATATGTATTATATACTGTGTGTACAGTGTTGCTCTTTCAAATGTGTACATTATTAAAGTATTGTAATGCACAGTATATTCTGTATAGCTAAATGTAATATATATATTAATAATTAAATTTGTCTTTAATTAATTCAAATAATGAAAGTCTCTGTGACACTGTTGGTTCTCAAACAGCATGAAAAGTCTGACCTCAAAATGCCAGGTGATGATGCTCACTGAGGAATCACACTCTCTGATTATCCTCAGATTCTGTCTCCGGAGCGTTACCTGGCTTCATTTCCTCGTCTGCTCCTTCAGCTCTTTAGCGCAGCCACGGCAAAATGGTGCACAGAGGGAACAAGGCTCTGACTGTCAGCTGCTGAGACGCGTTCAGCCCCTGCGCGGCTGCTCCACTATGAGGCCTCCCACAAGCTTTCTACACAAGTTTCAATTCCATGCCTCAGCCCATGTCAGTCCAGATAAACAGGTACAAGGATGTGGGCAGGAGAGGAGAGGAGAGGAGGATTTTCTTTTTCTAGTTTACAGCTAGGTAAAAAAAAAGCAAAGACTGAGGATGACTGAGGGAGCAAAGACTAAAGCAGTAGTGGGCAATTCAGGGGGAAGATTCCATTTCCTTTGATGCGTGCTAATGAATTTTCCCCGTCTGTCGTGCAGAGGTTGCACTTACAGACGATGGCTGCGTCAGGATAATAAAAGCATTTTTAGCTTAATTTACATTCCCTGGAGAGCTCAGGGGTCTCTTTAGATCCAAACGACTACATTTCCATTTCCAGCAGAAATTTGTAACATTGCTATATTGGGCTGCAAGCATTCATGTTGTAATTTTATTTTTAATCTTTATTTAATCAGGCAAACTCATTGAGATTAAAAATCTCTTTTTCAAGAGATCCCTAAAACAATAAAAATTTACAGCAACAAAAGACGACACAAATTACAGACAACAAGAGCAAACAACAACACAAGAATAGAAAACTAAAAGCAGTTGCAAGATTCAGTAAAGTGTTCTAATTATAACCGTTTGAATTCTCCAAGTGAAATTGATGTGGGTTTGTAATTCATTCCATTTAAAAGCTGCATAATAGTTTAAACAAGTTTTTCAAAGATTAGTGTGAATACAGGGAGTAACTGGATTTAACAGAAATGAGTGATGTAAGATAATCTTGTAGTTGTAACAGTATAGCTTTATATATAAATAACATGATGTAAATATTTATTCTTGATTCTAGTGACGTCCAACCAACACTGTGATAGAGAGAACAACGATGGGTGTGGTCTTTGTCATTAATTATAAACCTAAGGGCGCTGTGGTAAACGGGATTTAACTGATTCAGAGTGTTTGTGAAGCATGACAGTAAAGAATATCTCCATAATCCAGAACAGGAGTGTTGATCGTACAATGTTTTGCGACTTGACGTGGAGAGGCAACCTTTTACCGGATTATGAATGTGGGTTTTGAATAGAAGTATGCTGTCAAAGCCAGATTCCTAAGTATTTGTAATATTCAACTAATGAAATATTTGTTGCCATTTAATGTTTTAATTGGTGGGTAATTTAGGTCTGTAGTGGATGAGGAGAAAACCATGAACGTTTTTTTCAGTATTTAAAACAATTCTGCTCCGAATGTTCTTGGATGTCTGTGCTACAGCTGTCTGTGTTTTAAATTTTCTTTCAAAATGATTCTAAAGTAACACATTTTTTAATTATAGTATGTTTTACTACATTACAAAAGGACTGACTGTTGCATAACCTGTAAATAAATAAGACAAATTGAAACGGTTCACAGGGTCACAGCTCTTTGCAATCTACTGTATCCGTAGTAGTGCAGAAGACAAATGGGCAGGGTAACACAGATACAGACTCTGATAGTCACATCTCTGGGCAATAGACCATTTTCAGTCTGCCTCACTCAGATGTCTTTGTAAAAATGGACGAAACAATAATGCATACTCCAGACAGAATTTCGTGGAAAAAGCCATTACAGATTTGTGATTTTCAGCAAAATAATGTTTGATTTTTAGCCATGCGACTTCAGACTTACAGTAGACGTCCACCCTGATGGACTTGATGGCAGGCGAGCCAAGGCCGTTCTCAGCCTTGCAGTAGTAGCGACCTCCCTGGGTCCTCAGGATCTTTGCAATGTGCAACGTTTCATTGAACACACTGGAGTCCTGGAAGCGGTCCGACACACTGCCGGCTGTCTTGGTCCATCGGATCTGGAAGAAAAAAGAATGTAGAAGAGATAAATTCTTTCCCAGTCTCATTTCACCAGTTCACCTTCTGGTCTAGTGCAAAAAGCAACGGACTGAGGCAACCAACACGGCTTCATTTAGGGAAGTGCAGTGCTAAGAGCAGTTTTCAATGTGGCGCAGTCACATGCATTATTGAGCTCACACTTTACTGAGCCACAGTGTAAACAACGGTTTAATAAAGTCTATTTCACTTGTGTGAAACGCAATAGCTACAACATTTCCAGCAAACCTCCCTCTTTCCTTTGCTCCGCACATGACGGATGTCACTGGCTTTCTCAGCATGAGTACCTTTCACTAACTGATGAGACCTAGTTAGCCCATGGCACCAGGGTGTAATGAAAGGTGAAATAGTGTTACTCTCCAACATGAGGTTGTAATTGACTCTATCATCTCCCTCTCCTGTCCTCATTAAAGCATACAGCATGAACAGGTCCTGTGACAACTCTGGCCTGAGGGCCACACAACCAGAACCGTGGAGCACAGAGCTTCATTCAATCCCTCATCCTGAGTAAGCTGCAGATGGACTGGCTCTGCCTGCAGAGCCTCACATATCTCTGTCTAGGCAGGGGGCGGCTATGAATTAGAATCCAATATCTCCACACTGTATGGTGATAGCATCATCTTGGATCCTGATAGCATCCCGTTTTACGGAGATAGCATCAGATGGAACAGGTATATTGTTGCATGCAGGGGATGGGGGATAGGGTGCTATCTTGGGAGATTGCTGCTGTGCCACTCTAGCTGTGGTGTTTTAACCACGGCGGCTTCGGCCCCGAGGATACGACAGCTTGCAGTTTGGTCATTTTCCAAACTGGCGGCTTTTGCCTGTAGAGGCTCACAAAGGAATCACCTGATAATAGTGCCCCGTTCCAGAGGCTTTTTACGGAGCTCGGGGATAGAGAATGACAAGGAGAGAAATTTGATTGCAGTGAAAGCTGAAGTTTATCATGAGTTTCAGATTCCCTGCCGTTAGTGTTCGCGTTAAGAGCAGCAGAGATAAATTAGCTCACGCTGAAACTGTTTGTGCTGTATTGCTCCTTTTCATCGACCTCTGTCTTGGCAGGTTTCAAGTGCGTGCATCAAGAGACATTGGGAGAAAGCCGGTGATCAATGCTAAAGTTAGACTATTGGAAAATCTGGGGCCTTATTATAACAGTCAGGGACATCATGGCTTCAGCAAAACAATCTCTAAAGTTAAAAAGGTTGTGAGCATAAATTAGCAGGAGCAAAGTTTTTGAATTCTGTGTCACTCGCACAGTGTTCTGGATCCTCTCATGCAAGCTGGCTTACGGCGACCTCAGCAGAATTCAATACTCTCCCAGCTTATACCCCCAGTTATTTCCTTTGCCTTTTGTGCAAAGAGCTCTGAGTTTTAGGAAAGCGCAGTATCAATAAGTGCATTGTTAGAGTGACACTAAGAAGTGGGTATTCAAATAACACTTCATATTTTCTACAGGAAAGTGCTCCTGTTTGTTTCACAGGGGCAGCGGACCACACAATTGGTGAGCTTTCAACTCTCCGTGTAGCCTGGAGCTATTTTCATTCCTCCACTGCTTTGACTTTTTTTTTTTTTAAGGCACCACTAGCCTCAGGGGGGAGTCCTGAAGTGTTCTTGGTGAGAACAGTTTGACCCTCTTCACTCTGCATGGTGCAATGCAAATACTCTTGATCTGAGAGGGGCTGGCGGATTTGAGCAATATGATAATTGCCCCTCCTTGCCCACTGCCAGCCTGGCTGAGTTTCTTTGCTGCCGCTCTTTTCTCAATCCTCTGTTGAAACTCACGAGGAGCCCACAAGTATACACAGGGGAATAACTTAAAGTGCCCAAGATGTACAGCCCAGCTGCTGTTTTATGGCAGAAATGTATTATTCCTGCCTATGCCTTGCAATTGCACGCATACATTATTACCATGAAATATGAATGGGATCTGGTTTCCATATTTCACCCCACACTGCTTGTGCATCCACATTTTGCATATTCTATTTTTGGGGGGAAAAAAAGCATAAAAAACAGGACATCACTTAGTTCCACTGGGAAAGGCAAAGTCAACACAATAATAAAGCCATTCCCTGTTAAACCAGACACCCCAATAGAATGATCAACATTTGCTTACAAGGGAAGCAGAAGCCTGTCTAGGTTAGTATCCAACTGAAAATCCTAGCAGTGTTTGAGACCGCACATGCTGCGATGTCACGGCAAGAGCTAATTACAATGCGCCCAGTGTCTGTTGTTATGCAGGGATCATATGCTGGAGCACGCGTATTCAGTGAATCTCCCATAATGCCTGCTGTGACGTTTCCCCCTCCTCGACTACAGACTGGTTTCTAATTGCTTGCCATCTTTTCTTTTAGGCACTGATGGTGGTCTGTGCTGCTCGGTGGTGCAGCCAAGTGTGGCTGAGCATGACAATCAAGTGATCAGAAGAAGCCGCGGGGGGTCCAAATCACAAATTGTGAGTGCACAGACTCTACAGGTCTTTATTAGAAAACACCTTCCTCATAAGACCTGGATGATCCTGTGAAACACCAACCAAAGTGAAGGCTTTGCTAAAAAAACTTGAAAAATACAAACAGAAAACAGAATTGCATACAGTAGCAAGCACACACAAACAGATGAATGAAATTAATCAACTTATTTTACTTTAATCAAAAACTATATATGCATATTTGCAGTTAAATCCACTTTTAAGACAACTAAGTTTGAATGACTGTTTGCATTAGACAGCGTGCAGTTCAAGGGGTAACTGATATTGTGCTCCTTCTGATGCTGCACGTTGTGTGGCAAACAGTGAAAAAATACATGGGTAAAAATAAAACACCATCTGCTAAAGACACCAGCACTGTAGGCTAACTGTCATGGGAGCATCCAAAACAGATCACATACTCCAATTGGTCTGTATAAAGTGAAATGTCCCAGGGCCCCAGGTCAGCTTATTTGTACTCGCTGACCCGTGGCGCTGCGAGTTGAATCTGGCTGGCCAATAATTGAAACAAAAAAGAGGTGTTTGCAATGTGGTGTTGCTGGCCACTGCAGCCTGGTACTCAAACAAAGTAGTGTGGACATAATGGATGGAGGCCAGGGCGGGGGAGACAGGGGCAGATGGCTTCATCATCCGGGACTCTTTGATATCTGTTCTTAGCATCAAAGACAACGGATAAAGCTTGAGAACAGTGACCATGAAGGTAGAACACATAGAGCTGTACAGTATATGTGGTCTTCTGATGCAGACACAGAGATAAAGACAAAAAGGGGAACAGGTTTATGAGTCATTATATTGAATGGACAAAAGGTTGAATCTTATATTTTCAGTATTGATAATTTATTCAATTAATTCCTGCTTGAACAATTAATCCTCCAATCTATAAAATGTAAAAAACAAAACTACACCACGTGACACTTTCAAATTGCATTGATATTCAAATCACATTGATACAAAACAAGCAAATCATCTAATTTGAGAAATTACAAGTTGATGTGTCTGATGTGACACGCAATTTGTGTTGTCTTTTGTTGCTGTAAATGTTAATTGTTTTAGGGATCTCTTTATCTGCTCACAACTGCTGAACACTATCACCTAATGGCCTGGTTATTGATTAATCAATGATTCGACAAACCATTTCAGCAATAGCCAGAGGGAAATGAGAGAGGGAGATGAGAGAGGGAGATATGAGAGAGAGAGAGAGAGAGAGAGAGAGAGAGAGAGAGAGAGAGAGAGAGCAAGAAGGGCCATGATTGTCTTATATAAGATATTGAGAGCAGGGAGCAGCATTCATTTTCCACCTAGTCAATTAATCCTTTAATCTATAATCTGTCCGAAAAGTGAAGTAAAGGGAAGTTCTAACAGCCTGACATTTTTAAAATTCTTGCTTTGTCTTACTAGCAGATTGCCACAAAATTTGGTTGAGACGCTCATATTCCCCACAGGATCAATTTTATTTTTTCTTCATCCCCCAACTTTTCATCCAATGTCATCATCAGGTCATGAGAGAGTGATGGAAAGGCGCCAGTCGCAAAGATTTAGTTTTCTCCTTCCCTTCAGAGAGCCATGTCCCACAAATCCTCCCAGTGATGTCTGCACTACACATCTATATGAGAATTTGACTTTATTGCCCCCCGAGCCAGCCAGATGCCAGCAGTCTCAGTCTTCTTGCACCGTCCAAAGTAACACCTTCAAATGCCAAACCCATGGGGCAATAGCGGATAAGCACATATTATACGGTGTGTGGGTGACTGACAGGAACATGTATTTATTTGACAATTAAATGTGAAGGCAGACAAGTGCTGCTGCTGCCACTGGTGTGCTTTTGTGTCATTGTATGCGAGAGAGGGAGAGAGAGAGAGAGAGAGAGAGAGTGTGTGTGTGTGTGTGTGTGTGTGTGTGTGTGTGTGTGTGTGTGTGTGTGTGTGTGTGTGTGTGTGTGTGTGTGTGTGTGTGTGTGTGTGTGTGTGTGTGTGTGTGTGTGTGTGTGTGTGTGTGTGTGTGTGTGTGTGTGTGTGCAAATATGATTTTATTATTAGAAAGCCTCTGTTTTTCCTCCGAGGTGAGTGGGTGGATTTGCACGCGGCCGACAGAGAGGTTCACTGTGCAGAAGCTGCTGCCTGGTTGGACTCAATCCAGAGACTCCATCAGTAGCAAGGCCTGATGGGTGTCTAAGTAATTCAAGGAGTGTACATATTGATAGACATTTGAAGAATTAAATGGAGGCAAAATTGCCAACTGCGGCCCCATTTGTTCTTGTGGTTGGTCCTTTGTGGTGCTGACGTTGTACTTGGCACCAAAACAACCCCTGTCTATGTTTTCACCGCAGCTAGTGATATCAAAGTCAGTGGAAATAGACTGAAATCTGGACAGTAATGGTGAAAAAAAGGCAATCTTGTGATTTACTTATGCAGAACTAATTTCCGCCATTAACAGTGATCGAGTAGTGTGACGGCCCCCTGTGATACTGCAGTCCAGATGGTAAGTGTGGTTTAAGTTACTGATGGTATTTAGGTTGTAAAAAAAAAAATTAGCATTAATCATGTCAAGTTATGACTGAGATGTTCTGTCAGATGTTTTTGATTCAATTGCCATTTTAACTACACATAGCAATTCTAGTTGCAGAGCCTGTATTTTTTTCTGAAAGAGCACGATAAGGGGGATTCCTGAATCCTGACCAAATTATCTGACAGGCCTCAGGCTTCACTGCGTATTGGTGATGACTGAACAAAGATCTAGAGGTCTGGTATTTATAGATAGGCAATTAAAACATCATCTAATTATACATTGAGCGACACACTCTTCATTCTACGCATCCCCCTTGTGCTGATCTGACTACATTTTCCAATCCAGCAGCAGTTTCCAGGGAGACCCTGCTTCAACATGACAGTGACTGAATCTCAGGGGCAGTCACGACACCGTGTTGGCCCCTCATGCATTTCCCAGGACCTCAGAAATGCAACCGCAACGTCTGAAGTTGATTGGATGTGCGGTTGTCACGAAAACGAAAGACAGAGAGAGAGAAAAACATGTTCTTGATAACTGTTAAATTATCTCAGAGATACGAATGGTTACCTCTTTGATTTGATATATGCTAAAACATGAGGCACAAACTGGGGATTTATTAGAAGTTATAAAAAACTCCTTTGGTCCAACGACCTTTTAAGTCGGATGGACCAATTAATCAACATAATTTAAAGAGACATGGATCTGCACCTGTAATACCATAACGCGCCCCTGGACAGTGCAGACAGATGTGTGATATAGTCTTTATTAGTCTATGTGTAATAGTGCAGACGCCGTGACTTTCGCTTTCGATTCCACTGGCTCTGGTCATGTGATTTTTACCATGGAGTGAGTAATGAGAAACTAAAAGATTTACTGTAACAAGAAACAAATCAAAGATTTAAACAGCTGTTTAATTTTTTTTTTACTGTACATTGACTGTGGGTTAAAGGCTCTACTGGCCCCTTTCATGATGGCATTTTGTGAACAGTTTTAGGGAAGTATCGATTCAAATCCATGTTCCTTTTTGATGGTGTATGTTGCGGTGTTGTTGAACTGTGATGCATTATGGGTCTTTCTGTTATTTTGTGCAGCATTCATATCAATGAGGGTAGGCTAAATAACAGAAACTCCTCTTTGCATGATGCAATGGGAAGTTGTGTTTAGGGCCAACAAGTGAAGTAGAGGTGGCCAAAAAGAATAAAACGATCAATAATTGCTGCTTTAAATTCACCTCAAACAGAATATAAATCTCATTCATCTGATTCGATGCAGAGCGAAGACGTTAATGAACCTCCCCCACCGTAAAGACCTCTTCCTCATCTTTATTAGTATTGGCAGGACAGGCAGCTCCTAACGCCGTCTCCCGCTCACCTGCCGAGGCTCAGGTGATGATGGTGATGATGATAAGTTTGATCATTTTGCCATCACAAATCACAGAATATTGCTTTGATAATGTGTGGATAGAGCCTATTAACCCATTAGGCAATTTTTTTTTTTAACAATTGCACGCACCATGCAGGCACTATCTATAGATCTCTTCTATTTAAAGCTCTAGCTCATATATAACTCCTAATTCTCATTCAGGGTCTAAGGTCAGATATACTTTTTTTTAATTATGCATCGTGGCTGCCTCAGCGTTTCCTGTTTCAGTTTGGTGCGTCAGTTGTGCACGTAATGAAAAATGAAAGCAAGATGCAACAAGCATATGAACAGTAGGGGCAGTGTAGGGCAGATACTCGCCATTGTCATGACGTCGTTGATGTAAAGGCCTTGCATACCATCTATAATGGCATCGCAAGCTGAGATCTCGGAACTAATCAAAGACTAACCCCCTAAAGTGTTGCCAAACCTGGAAGTTCTATATTGTCCGAGTTCTGTGGTGTGACCTCTAGTGCAATTTTCCAGTAGTACAGCGTAGTTTATGTGTAGCAAAAAGCAAGTATGGGGGCAAATACGGTCACGACACATCTGGTTCTCTAAGCAAAACTGTGCGGTCAATCCCGGTCACTGCAAGACTCTTTCTTATTGTTAGAATAAGAAAGCAACAAGTTAACTTGTTGGGGTCTTTTTCTGTAATTTATGTACTAATTGTGGTCCCTGCATTGAGACAAACAGCCGCAGCTTCCCTTAGCCTGGGGCCCGCAGCAGCACATAGTGTATAAGGTATCTGTTGTGAACCCCCAACCTAAAAGTTCAGACTGTGCCTATGGGTGGATGTCATCCATCTCAGGTGAGCACTAAAGGCCTCAGTCCAAAAAAAACAAAACATAAAACTTAATTAGACATGCTGATTCTGAATCACTGGAAATGGTCTTCTGGTTTGTATTTGATGGACATGCTACTGCAGTTGTGTGGTTAAATTACATCTTTCCTGGGAAAAATCATTCAGATGGTCTCAAATTCACTAATTTATATTTAGATGTGAGTATAGGTTAATTTAAAGATTAACAACCTTCATTATAGTGGGTTATACAAGCAAATACTTGAAGCAAATGTCTTGCAGAATTGATGTCTACTGTACGTGTGTATGTAGCCTTTGTAGCCTAAGTATGTAGGGAACAAGTACAGAAAAAAGTCATATTGGTTGTCTGGCAGATAAAAGGTCCCCCTCAATCATTAAGCCAAACATATGCCCCATTAATCAAGAAAGGACACAATGCAAAGTGCACTTCGACCTTTACAACGAGGATTGATTGATTTCCTCTTCCCCACGTATGATCTTGAAAGATGAAGAAACTCAACTCAATTAAAATGTAGAACTTTGTGGCTAAAACAGACTCGGAACATGTTCTGGGGATTGATATTTAATTCTAATGAAAAGATGAGTTGTTATCGCTGTATTAAGTAGTCTTTTTCCCCCCGATGAGGTCGCACACCCTTGTGTTTTTTCCACCAACATCACAAAACCAGCCTTGGGTCCACTGCCACCCCAGATAACCTCCTCAGCTTCCGAAACCCGTCCGAATGAGTCTGCGCTGCCCTCGGTCCCATGCCACTACCAGAGGGGGACAAAGCTGACATATTACAAAGTTCGGAGAGACACAGCCGAGACCCGCTGTGCCAGGGGATCTGTGTGAGTCTCATAATGACTCTGTTCAAAGGAGCTCCTGCTTCTCCTGCCACAGCCATGCAAGGCTTTTGATCTCCCACTCCATCCACCGCAGCCCCCCACCGCTTTCCTCCCCTCACTCTGCTGTTTTTCAGAAGGTTAATTAAGAGGAAAGACATACGATGAGTAGGAAGTTGCCCCCACATGACGGAAAGAGATGAACGCTGTTTCTGAACCTCTTTCTAATTTAAGAGGCCTCACCTTTTCAACAGAAATATAAAAATCAATATGTTCTTTTGCTTTGGCATCCAGAGGGGACGTGTACAAACTAATGGCTCTGTTTATCGATCAAACGGGGAATCATAGTAATTAATGTAAATGAGCTCAGTCCTGTCTGGAGATAGTGCTGAATTCAGTGTCATTTGTGTTATCAAACAAATTGGAAACAACATAAAGTAAATGTCATAGAGGTTAGTGTTTGCAAATCCAGCCCAGATTAATACGAGAACAAAATGCGATGGTCAGGTTATCCGCGGCAGAGCTGACATTTCTACCTGCATGCATCACGTTAGTTGGCATTTTGTCTTAGCGAGCAGATAGGATCTTGTTTCTGCCATTTGCTTTCCTTTATTAACATGCTTTTCATACGCATATGTCTCCGATTTGAGTGAGATGAGCAATACGAAAGAGCCACAGCAAGAAGAAATTAAAAGTCGGCTTTTCTCAGAAAAAGGTGGAAGGTCTCTCAATTAATTCAGATCAGAACAGTGAGTAAAAGAGTTTGTTTTTTCAGATGCTGAGGACCCATGCGCATTCACATGACCCAGAGTCTTTTTACTGTGGCCTGTTTCTCACTCATTAGGTTTTGTTTTGGCAGATGGTTTGGGCTGTTTGTCTGCACTCTCATTAGACTTCATTATCAATATGCAGGTGCACAATACAACACAAACCATCAATAATTAAAGGATTAAACTTTTAAGCTGCTGCCACTCAATGACGCCAATACAGAATAAAAAAAAAAAAGCAAGGCTGAAGGAGAAACAGAAGGAGAGATGGGCTACAAAATCAGCATGTTGTCCCATGATTCTCTTGTGTAGCTCTTTTTGAAAGACAGATGTCCCTTACCTGTGGCCGAGGATGCCCCGTTACCAGACAGGTGAGCTCCAGGGTCTCTCCCTCTCTGATGGTGTAGACTCTCTCCGTGTGCCTCTCCTCCTCAACATTACAGGCATGCCCTGAGTGTATAATGCGAACAGTTGGAGGTGCTGCAGGGGAAAAAAGCACAAAGTGTGTTAGCATTCTGGTCATTTCTGAAGGAGTGAGCAGTTAAGCAAGCACAACAGATGGTATATTCAATAAGAGGTTGTCAGACTTATAACAAGGCTCCTTCAAGGCTTTGTGGCCATGTTTGTACAGCACAGAGCACAACCAACCAGATGTTTGTTACTGGCTTTGTGCTGCCAAGTCATTTTTTAATAATTAAAGTCAATAATTTCAGTATAAAGTATTGCTGCAATGTGAGAACACCCTAGTATTTGATTGGCTCTGAAATGCACAATGCACTTGGAACAGAGGTCACCCCTCTGCCAAAAATCATAACAGAATAAACAAACAGAATAAATAAAGTGTCTGTCACGCTCAGATTAATTGGCAGGATTTTTAAAATACAAAACTTTTTCATGTGCCATTAAACTGTAACGTTTGTAAAATGGGCCTGTATTTCAATTATAATCTTACATTCTGATTTTCCCTAGACACAATAAATTATTAATATTTAGGAACATATTTAAGGTAAGTCAAATTAATGTTATCAATGACATGATGACATATTCAGTGTTAAATTCACCCAAACAGATGGATTTTTTAGAAGAAGTATTCTTATGAAGTGATATGCCAGGAGGCCACATGTTTTCTTTCTTGATCTTTTCTGTCCTTTTGATTTCATGTTTTACCAGGTCAAATAACCTACTGACCCTCTGCAGTACCTCTAGACCCGATGCAGAGTGTAAGAGAATGAAATAGTCTTCGCAGAAAAATAAACGTGGTAGTTGTGGCAGAAGCAGTAACCAATAAATATCAATCCAATATGGATCTGACACTCAATTGAGCCTCTTAACCTAATTAGCCAGCATGTGCAACAATGAGTAGTGTCAAGTAGATGACCAACTATAGAAAAACTGATGCTTAGTGGAGAGAAGAGTAGTTTCTTTCAGTATCTCTCCTCCACCTCCTCGTTATGGGAAAATATCTGAATTAATTTACAACTTAGTCTAATTACTTGCCAGAATATTTTAATTAAGAAATATATAATATAAACAAGTGCTCTTAAAAGCCAGAGACATTAAGCAGTTATATATTTTATTTGAAAAACAATGAATATATTATTGCTTTTTAAGTAAATGTCTGAAGGTGATGTTGCGATCCTTTCCACAAACTCCAATGTTTACCCTTAAATATTCTGAGCTACTGTGTCATTAGACTATAGGGAGAGCGGATATCCACATTTAAAAGGTGGATATTTAATTTTGCAACAGAAACCATTATTTAGCACATTCTTTTCAGCATAACTTTCTAATGTAATGCAATTAGGGATATAAAAATGCCAGAAACTGCAATATGGGGTAATCATATTCATGATTTTGCAGCCAAGGCACACACTGCAGTACAAGTACTGTACAGCACTTTAAACTAACCACAGCTGAAATGGCTGCACAGGGGCTTCTCTCTACCACATACTGTAGTCGACAGTAAGACAGAAGGAGACAGTAAGGACATTTAAGTTCACACACCAACGTACAGCAAGGCACAAGAGTTGGAGGTTAAACGGAAAGGAGGAACGAGGGATCTGCCTTGAAAGACTGTGGAAGCTCAGTTGCATGGAGCCGACCCCTGACAACACTAGCATCTGTTAAGCATCGCTTCCTCTCCAACTTGCATGGTTTGTGAAAAGGTTTGGGATGAGATGATTTAGAGAGCGGATGCGGGATATGATTAGCAGGAGGAGTGCAAATTGGTGGAGGAGGAAAAAAAATTAAAAGGAAAAACCAGGCAGAAATCACAGGGGCCGTCGCGTCCCTTTCATGTTGGAGGAGCAGCTTCCTGTGCGGGCCTCTCTCGGCAGACTCAGCCCCGGCAGCAGACTCGGCTCTACCTCTCTACATACAGGCTGTGATGCTAATGAGCATGGCAACACTCCTCCCTTACACCACAGTCTCAGACACAGTGTGTCCTTAGCCACGCGCTAACCACTTGTCCCTCCCTGTTACCAATCATTTGTCTCATTCAGCTCGGTACAGTAGTTTAATGCCCCGTCCGGCCTGTCCCGCCTGTCTACACGCTATGCCGATTGATGAACGCTGATACAAATACTAAGGGCTGATGGTCTGTTCTTGCTCTTACACTTGCTCGCAACATTTGGCGATTAATACAATGGTGATGAATTCCACAGGGATGGGGGGGCTCAGTGTATGGCAGCTTCACGCAAGGCTGCCACTTAAAACAAAAAGGGCTTAGACACAAGACCCCAGGGCTCTAGACAAACAAAGTGCTAATGCCCTTTACTCCGATGAGCCAGTATCTCTGCAGCATACTATCAGTCCTGGAGGAATGTAGAGAAACACCCATACTTAATGATCTTCAACTGCCATTGCTGTTACTGCAACACACACACACACTTGCTCTTTTACAGAGAGAACGCTAAGCGTGCAGCGACAAAAGCAAATAACCCTCTCGTAAGCATACATAATGAGCACAGCAATGTTCTCACAGTCACACATATCCTTGTACAGCTAAGATCCTTCAGATCACTTGGCCCAAAGCAGGAACTGAAACCGCCGTCATTACCACATAATGTCCTGTTTGTTTGGTTTTCATGAAGCCGCTTGATACTCTCCTGACAGTAACTACTCACGGCATGTCCATAAAAGATGTTTGCTGGTAAATAATGAGGCATTAATGCGGTGGGTTTTGGGGGAAGGGCATTAAGTGAGATGTCAACACACCGATAGGTCTGGAGTGAAAGAAGGGGTACAGGTGGTAGACAAATGTTGGAGTGTATCACAGCAGGACACACAGTCGGTCATGCCACTTACGAGTTCATCACGGAGACATGGATTAGCTATTACTCAGGAAATGTAGCCCAAGCACATACACATTTTTGGATCGAAAAGAAACTACAGTAGGGTTAAGGTTTTTTTGGGGGGGGTTTCCCTCTTGTGATGGTTTGCTTTAAATTCATGTGATTTTCAATGAGGAAGGAAGTAACAATGTGTAAAATCACAAACAACTGTTTTGCACAGGCTGAGCTCAAGCAGCTCATAATAAGTTAATCTACATTTAATTTTGAAACAAAATGATCAGTATTTGCACATTTATATTTGTGCAATCAATAGATGGTTCACTTCACATACAATACAATGCTTTATAGTGGATTTGAACCCAGCTCAGTGATGGAATAAGTACTTACATTTCCTGTTACATACATAAAAGTAGGTAACGATGTGACGACGGTGAGTGTGAGTGTGAGTGTTGGTTGAGCAGCTGAGCAGAGGTCATTTGGGAGCAATGAGCTAAGAAGAACAACAAGTCTGCTGTTGGCACGTTAATTGGATTATTTTTCTGATCTGTTTTTTTTTCCTGTCTTCTTCTTCCTGCAAGTTGGGGAATTGGCATTGGCATAAGAAGCACATCTGCCACTAACACTAATGGGAGAAGTGTAAAAGAGTGGAAGGAAAAATCAATGCCAAATATTGAGTGGATCTTAACAGTCAAACTGATGCAGAGTTATTCTGAAACCGCTCGCTTATTTGCTCTACAAGCACTTAAATTAAACAGTGATGTTGCAAATGTCAAACAAATGTTGTCACGAACCTGTGGGTTAAGATATTGCATTTGCATAAATGTGCATCTCCGGCTGTAGTGTCACTCCCACGCACTTCCCCACCCATCCAACCATCTGCAGGCACATACACTCAAACTCACACTCACACACTCACAGCTTCCTGATGGCTAAAATAAAAATTAAAAATTAAAAACAGGGGAGCTTGAGGCCAGGAGCAGGAGCCTCTCTTTTTTTCCATTTCATTTCCATAACAGTGACATCATTTTCCCCTCTGCAGAAACACACAATGGCGAGAAAAAAGGTAGCAAAGAGGAGGAGAACAAGACAGTGCCTCTGCACATACCATTGTGCTCATTATACTGTTAGTTTAGTGCTCTCCCTTCATCTCGTCTGTTCATGTGCGCGCGTGCGTGTGCGTGTGTGTGTGTGTGTGTGTGTGTGTGTGTGTGTGCGCGCATTGTGTCCTTGTGTTGAGGGAGCAGCTCCCAGTGCAGTGTCTAGCCTCCCTTGGACTCAGTTGGGGGACATGGAGACAGCTTTATCCACTACGCCCAATGGAGATTAAATTGGATTTGGCTAAAAGCATCCCTGTCACCACAGTTCTGGAGTGTCTGAGTGGCGGAGGGGGTTCTTGGCAATGGGAGAGACTTTAAATTTGACAAACAAATGAATGCAAAAAAACCCTCAAACAGCTGGGGCTCGTTGTCGCTGTGGGCCTAATGTTCTCAGACCAACCCCTGAGGGCCACTAACCCTATCCTGCTAGTTTTCTGGCTCCGTAATCATCTCCTCAGGATGGGCCATCCAGATAGAGAGTCACAGGAGAGAACGAGACACGGGAGGACAAAACATGAAATATGCGTACGCTAACAATTACAAAAAACTACTAATTGTTTTTGTTATCACACCATGCTCATCATCAATTCTGTGCCAGGACCAGTGGAAATAAACTTATGGTTGGTTATAAAAGGAGTGAGGGGGGAAAAGCCAATTTCAGCTGTACGATAAAACGGCACAAAGCCAACTTAAAAAAAAAAGCTTAGTGATAACAGGGAGTAAGTTCAGCATTATTAAGCTGTCCAAAAAAAAGTCTGCAGAGTTATATTTAATGTTTGCCATATTCTCTCAAAATGATGGGTTTTGAAAAAGGAATACTCAAACTTGTCAAGTTCTGTACAGACAACTCCCTTTGTTAATTAATATTTAATATGCACCAGTATGGAAAGGTCATGAATTCCAACAGATTCACCATAAGCTATTGGGCACACCAGACTAAGTAAGACTGCAGCAGCAGGTGACTATTTTACCTGGTCTCCATATAATGCAACAGCAAACCCTTTTCTATTATGCTTAAATATCTTTAAAGCAGAGATTTATTTATTTTGTTCCTTTTTGTTTGGCTACTTGGGGGCAGCAGACAGACATGTCCTGCAGACACAAAACCACATTAGTATTCAATGGGATTTGTTTTGTGTGGCCACGTGGTAAATGTCCAATAGTCACTCTCCTTGTGGCTCTGCTTTGGTCGACTAAGTCCTAAGGGATACAACTGGCTCTTTAGCTGCCAACTGCATTCACCACCTAGTAGCTATCTTTGTTAGTCAGAGTCAGAACAGTATTTGCTGTAACTTCTCACACGATACAGAACATTGTCATCGGTTGTACCAGTGAAAATTCGATGGATATTAACTTTGAAAATGGATAAACACTGTATAATTGAGAAGCAAGCCATCCATGAGGTCATCCATGTGTGTAAGGCCTTGAAAGGGTTTGTCGGCAGCACATGCATATTATTACATCAGACGTCGCCAGAGCGTATTGATTACACACTGTAATGCACTGGCATGCACTCTGGGGCCCACACTGTTATTGTAAACGAGACTCTGTATGGATCCGGCTTCGCACTATCAGCACAGACCATCTATTACCCAGTGTGCACTGCCAAGCTGAAAAACACAGACATTCATTTGAAGCGAGAGACTGCAGCATCACAGAGAACACGTTTGTCCAGCAGAGATAGAGGACGGTCATTATTAAAATCCGGAGAGAAATGTCAGGTGGTCTGTGTGCGGCAAAAAAGGGACATACGCAAGCTGAATCGGGGTGCTTGATGAAAATAGGTTTCCCATATTTAAAATGTATATTTCTCATTACGTTTTATTCTCTTTCTTAATTAGTCTGCACTGCCTTATTCAATATTGCCCTCTCACACAATACAAGGTCTGAACAAAGCCATCGCAGTCCACTAGTTATCTACAGAGTGGGATAGGCCCCATTATCATCAGCAGTTACCATGGCAACCGAGCATGATTCAAGGAGCTGTGCAGATAGCAACTGAAGGAAAGTCCAAACATTCTTAGAAAGGTGCAACGGTCTGACACTCCTAAAGACAGATAGGGGGGAAGCTAACTGCCTCCTTTCTTAGCAGGGTGGAAGTCAAGTGGTGTTACAATATGGATCATGTTGGTAATGGGCTGCAGTGATGCTACATCTGACTTTCAAATAGAATAGTTCCATATATATAATGGAGAGGTACAAATCCACCTTATGCAAGTTAAGAGTCACATAAGACATTGAGAGTATTTATATACTATATATATACAGCCTCAGATTTAGGGTGGAATTGTAACTATTTACTTGTTAACATCTTTCTTGCTCCTTGATGCATCTTGCAGTTCATACGTGGTCTGCTTAAGATGCATCCCAAAACCTCATGACCCCAGCTCGAAATGTGTCCACCACAGCAGAGGGGGCAGTTTGTCCAATCATTTAACGGACATGGGACACCAAGGGAGCAAAAAAACAAAAAAGCTACCCACATCTGTGGCTCTCAGAGGGGCTATTTATAGTTGGGCAATACAGACATCCACACACAAACACACACAATCCTACAAAACACATACCCATGCACAAACATGTCCAAACCCACCCCCACACACACACACTCGCACACACCTTGTTACTCTAAAGTCCTTCTGAGAGGAAGAGAGAGAAGAGAGCGATGGTTGTGGAGGGTGAAGGTGGGGGAGATTTAGAGGACGGATTCATCTTTGCTCAAACATCATGACACTCCACAGCAGGGGTTGCAGGGCTTGACTGCATACAGCTGCATCCATTATGTTCACGCGAGCTCGATGTCGTGCGAGCCATCTTGAGGAAGTGAAATAAGCGAGCCTGGTTCTGTGTAATGTATTCACCAAAGCCGATTAGTGGCCACTTGGTTTTTCACTCCAAATCAAATGTTTGAGGTTTACGCTGTGAGGTGCTGTGAGGTGCTTGGCTTGAACCGGCGCTCTGTCTGTCTCTGTCCATGGTGCTGAAGCATACAGCTGTTAAATCAGCGATGCCAGGAGAGCCTGCTGCAAAAAAACACACAGCTACACCTGCTGCCTCCACACGTTAGCATTTTTTTTTTTTACAGAGTATCATAACACATGAGTGTGTTGATGGTAAAACTGTAGCCTCCTGTCCTTCAGCTACATGATGCATGATGTGAAACATTGCCATGCTTCTATATAACCTCTTGTTTAATGTTTAATTATATCAAATATAATCAAATCTACAGCTGCTCTGATCTACACATACTGTATCTGCCAAGTTGGCCGTAAAATACAGTTTTTAGTAAAAACAAGGAAAGGGATGGAGAGTAAACTCCGCTTTAATTGAAAATTGCAATGCTGAACAGCTGCTTAATGTGTCTGAATACATATAATTTGGCAGAACAGCATACAATCTGCACAATCCAACAAACGCATACAATACTAAGCTAATTTTAGTGGAAAAACAATGTTTGATCGGTACTAAAAAACGCTTTACTACCATCTGATCTAATGCCTGTCGACTTAAGGTGCAGATATGCTCTAGGCCCATTAAAGAGTACGTGACCAGAGTTCATTGAACATGCCCTTGGCTACAGTTTAAGCCAGAAGAGCTTTTATGAGGAATAACTTACTGGCCTTTATGAGTACATGCTGGTAGAGTTAGAATTTGATTAAAGTAAGATCTCGACCGCTTAACCACGCCTGCTAGCTCACGTTTTTATTAAGACAGGTCATCGAGCTGAGGTGTGAAGCTTTACTGTGTTTGCCCATGTGGACACACAGTCAAACACTCAGTGACAGAGTACCACAGTGGTACAGTGAAGTGAGCCTGTGTAGGTTTTCTCCTATCCTATTCTACCAGCCTCTCCATTCACAGTACCACCTTGGCATGGTCGGCCTGTTGTGGCAGTTTCATTTCCCTAAACAACACTAATCGGACATCTGTAGGGAAGGATAAAGCCCAGATTGGCTATAACCATGCAGCAGTTCTCGGTTGATAGGCCTAACTGTGGCCAACACTCTCACGATTGGCTGACCGAAGGCGGCGGCTTTCTTTATGGTTGGCTAGCGGTGAGCCGGCAACCAGCTCGCCGAGGATGAGAGTATCTGGCAAACCTCGGAAGATTGGATGCCGCTCGCCAAGAAAGTGTCTCACGATTGGCTGTGGTAACTCCGGAGAGAACTGATTGTCCTATCAATGCCCACAGCACAGGCTGGCTGACAGTGCTGCCTGCTGGATGGCTTTGCAATATGCAGCTATCAATAACACCTCCAGGGGGCATATGTCCATGTCTTTGAGTGTGTGTGTGTGTGCGCGTCCGTATACCATCCATAACTTTTCCATTGCGGCTAAGCCCTGCCAGCAGGCTCTAACACCTCATTATTCCAAGCCAGGCAGGAAATGGGTTTTAGAGATCTCGTACTGAGCTCTGCTCTTGGAAACGAGGGTTACAGGTCTTCCAACATCAGCAGCACAGACCTGGGGAATGCCTATTTAGTTCAATTTAGCTACACTGCAGCACTTCACAGAAAACTCAAAACCAATTCACTAAGCGTGTACTACTGTAATAGCAGGAAACAAACTGTTACAGTCCTGTGCAAATTAATTTGGGTATGAGTGTTTTAGAGCCATAATGAATTAGATTTCTTTTTCCCCCCACTGAGTCTTGTTAACTGAAGGGTGCTTATTCCATGGGATATTATATACAGCTCAGCAAAATGATGAAGATGAAAAATAGCAGGGCCTAAAGCCTCATTAGGGGATTTTCTACATTTGGGTGAAAAACTTAAGTAAGTTAGCTTATAGGCACCGACCAGGGCATTTAAAGCAGGAGGCAGAGAAGAGGAAGATTAAGTAGACGACAGAAATAGAGGAAGAAAAGATGTATAGTGTGTGAGATTATTCTTGGTCTACAGACGAGCATGCATTCTCAATTGAGCTTACACGATAATGTGTCACAAATTTGGTCATATGCAACATCTTAGAAATAAGAGGGGAAAATGGTACAAAATGTTCAAGAAACACAATAGGTCAAAATGACTTGAGCATTTTTGAAACAAGAGAATGAGTGAGATGACTTAACATGACTTGCGGTGCAATGCTGCTTGTAATTTCTCTTTAGGCAGTAATAACGTCTGACTGGAAAAGTGACTCTATTAAACCATATACTGTATGTATATCGGAAGATATTACAGGAACAGATCTGCTGATTCCTCAGTCCATGAATTCCTTTCATACTCCGCCCATGTTTGCTCACCTACAGTGCTGTGCTCAGCACGACACGCCATCCCAAAAGTGGTAGAGAAAAGTCCTAAAGAAAACCAGAGGGTTGTTTAAAAGAACCTCCTCGTAAAGCTTGTTAGACAGATACTGTAAGGCCCCTGCACTGTGTAATGTGATACAATAAGCTGCTGACTAACAGTAGCCACCTGAAAGTGCATGTCTACCGCCCATTAGTCTGAGTGGGACTGTTGTAAACCGAAACCACGTAAGCCAGACAAACAGTCTAACTGTTAACTGCAGTTAAAAGATATGTATCAATTCTGATTCCTTAATAACTAATGAAATCAGTCATTTTTTTATAAAAACAATAAAACAAACCCCTCCTATTAAAAAATACTCTCCATCTCGGACCATTTTCTTTTACCTGCCCCGCCACTCTCAGCACTTCTTGAGTATAATTTTCAATTCGAGCTCATCCATCAAACACAATTATTCCTTGAATGGACGGTGCAGCAGAAATGTGGTTTAATCAATTGCATTACTACAATGACACACCCGATTTAATTTGCAATTCGCATGGCGCTGACAAGTCTGGTAATTCACACCAATTAAAACCATGTTCATATTCAATATATTTGTTCCCGTTGGTCTGAATGTCAGTTAGTATGAACAAGATGTGTACCTTCTCAGACTGACTTTGGCAGGGAGAACCAACAGGGAGAGAAGACAAGTCAGAGGGAGACAGGCAGAGAGCTACTTTTAGAAATTCTTCAAAGACTTTGTTGGCAAACAAAAAACTAATAAATTCTTCAAGGTGAGTTACAACAGAGGAAAAACAACATGTTAACCACGGACTAGATGAGAAATTAGTCAGCCAGGGATGAAAGAAGAGAAGATATATCCCGTCTTATTTGAAGACTTGCATGCAATGAGTTGGATTGCAGGGGAGGCTCGATGTGGATGCAGAGTACATAATAGTTAATTGTTATTTTGATTTGCAGTCATATGTAGAGCAAAAGGCAAATGAGGGAGGAACAAGTAGGGCAAGTGTGTCAGGTCAGACATCCAACTGTAGGAGGAGACAGGGCAGGAGAGGAGGCAGCGGAGCAGGGAAGGCACTTCACTTACAGGGCGGCTATCGTGGCGGCGGACTTCCTGGCATACACTCCCACTGAACACCAGTGTAGCGATTCTAAATGTTAAGCACATTGTTTAATAGTCCATTATGTAAATTGATATTGCTCATTGACTGTTGTCCTTGGCTGCCCACGCAGTGTCAGACAGAAAGACAGAGACGTGCTCTAGCACAGCGGAGGGCTAATAGGGTATGTGCCATCACTGCTGTTTGGTGCTCAGCGACAACGTGCCAAAACTTCCCATCTGCTCCACTTCCTCCCGCCATCCCACTATTAATATTGTTTGAGTCACACTGAAATATGAATAGGTTCAAAATCTTGTATAGAGCTGCAACTAAGGATCGTGTGCATCATAAATCAATCTGCAAACAAAAACATATTAAGTTTTTGTAATGATATAAAAGAGACAGGCAGCAACTACTCACATTAGAGGAGCTGAAATAGGAGATTTTTTTGGGGGAAAAAATGAATGTTACAATGAACCCATAGGCCAAACAGTTGCTGCCTTACATTTAGTAGATTGGTTAATCAATTAAATAATGGAATTTTTTCAGTTTAGCATCATATCAGACAACAAAAATAGCACATTCACATCGCAAATGCTGGAACTAGCACATTACTGTCAAAAAATAAAAATAAAACTGTTAATGAATTAGAAATTATTTTATGTTGATCAAGCAATCAATCAATCTAGAAATATGTACAATTCATAGCATTTTTGTTTTGTCCTATTTACATATACTAGGCTATAAAGACATATCTGTATGGTCCATTGGTGACAAAATGTCAAGCAATAGTATCATGTGGTTAAAATATATGTAAACTGTGCAACCACAGCAGTCAGAGATGTCTTGAGGTACAGACATACAGATTTTGAAATGTAACAATAGTTATCAAGATTGCAATTGAGGTCTCAATCCATGGAACTCATCAAAAAGTTCAGTGAAGGACAAATAAACCAAGTATATGTGATATTGGCAAAGTCTAACACTTCTTTTACTCTGACTCTTACATCGTATGGTTCCCTGAACCCTCTCTTCATCTTAACAAAGTGCACATGTTCCAAGAGCAAATCATTTTTCGTTGGCAGCACTAGACTGACATCCAATTGAATCAGATTTGCCTCCCCCTGCAGTTGGAGAAGCATTAGGAATAAAGCTCAACCGAAATAGATGGGTCATACATCACTGAGCATTACTCGTGCCGTCCTGTGCCTCTGAAACACAAATTAGATTACCCGTGCACGTACGCAAAATACTGGAATTGGACCGACACAGACAGACAGACAGATAGACAGACATGCTAAAGAACATATACCTATTTATGTAGAATAAGCATGATGAAAAAAGAGTCAAATTTACAAATGCATTGGGTCCAGTTAAGGGAGTTCACACATACAGCACCTTCAGTCTACCTCTCACTAAAACACACACACCCACACACACATCCCCAGAGTGCAATTTTTTGTTCCCCTATAATAAATGCCACATTACTGTGATGAACAGCTGAGGACCACATCATGTAAAGGTTGCCTTGATGGAATCTCTGTTTGAAGTTGCCGGCCTTGACATATGAAATCAGATCCTCTAACTATTTATGGTGCTGTGAGGCCAGACAGCATCCCTCTTCTCCTGTAAACAGTCCGCCAGAACCTGAGGATTTATTGGCGAGGCTGTCAATAAATCTGAATACTCGTCTCTCTAAACAATCCATTTCTGAACTCAGAGTTTTTGTTGTTGTTGTTGTTCTTCTTAACCGCCGAGGTCCAGTGTTTACCACTGACATCATGACTGTTGCACCGGCAGCTCATCAATAATGAAAGCCAGACTTTAGAGTTGTTCACTAATTGATCCATTGTTATTATTTGAAACAGCACATTTTAAATGGAGCAGCACAACAATCGCTCAAACTCCGTGTAGAGCACAAAGCTCCTTGTGAATCTGAGGGTTGTAAAGGCCACAGAGAATAATGGGACAGCAGGTTATTGTGAAGAGATGCACTGATGGTTATAAGTGTAAGAGTTGTTAGTCACCAGGCTCTTAAAGGCTCATAATTAGCTAACTGATACCAACAGTGATATAAACTGCTCCTTGGCATCACAGCATTTTCTTGCTGCAAGAAAAACACAGCAGTGGGGAGTTGCAGCACAGCTTCTTCTGATTGTGTTTTACTTTCTCCCCCCCCCCCCCCAACCCCTGCAATGAATCTAAATAATATAGTTGCACAAACATGAACATTTGGTAAGAAAGAACAACAACAAATAATTATGTCAAACTACAGCAGATGTTTATCAGGGACACAATTGGATTATTTATATTGCCAATTGATCTACAGATTAATTTCTTGAATAGTGGAATAACCTTTTCTCTAAATATTGTCAACGTCCTTGCTTTTGTTCAACCAACAGAGCCAAACGCAAAAAAAGCAGCAAACCATCAGCAGATGGAAGTAAATGTTGAGCATGAAAAATGTGTGAAAACTATCAGTATCCTCATCAATTGTTCAGTAAAAAAATAGTTAATAATTATGTATAGTTAAAAATGTTTCAGGGTCAGAAAAAAAATATTAAAAGGAGCCTTATTCACCTCAGTGCCGATCATTTAAGGTGACAAGTTTTGTCATTGTCATTTTTTTCCCCTCAAATGTTGTAGCTGCTATTTTTAGAATGAAACTTTGGGACGGACACAGATCTCACGCACAGACCTCCTGCTGGTCAAAAAGCCCGTCTGAAATCTGATGCTGAGCGAGTTGACAGCAGCCCGTGGTCACTGTAATCCCCCCAGAATGAGATTATCGCTGTGTGGAAACAGTGGGCCGTGGTGAGCAGGGCACTCCCATCAGCTGTGTATCTAAGACGGAGCCCACTGAACCCCTATCGTAATCTCTGTACACTGACACACCTTGACAGCCTGCATAAAAACTCAGCCGCGGCTGGGCTTCAGCAACACTCACATCTGAAACGCCATCCTTCTCGGACAACCATGGACTCCAAAACGACAGTTTCTCTTCTCCTCCTGCTGCTTCTGGGCCTGTGCAACGCTCACGACGGCAATGTAAGAAACAATGCACGGAACGTAGTGTAGAACAGCGTGTATGCACTGCATGTAATGGATTCAATTTCTTTCCCGCAGCATGGGTGTCTGTTTCCGTCAAGATCTTTGTATTAGACAGATTTTAAAACCTGTGAAATGATGTAGAGCTTTATTTTTATTTATTTCTCCACAGGATCATGGGGCTGAAGAAGGAAAGTGACCGAACCTCAGCACATATATTTTCAGCACCGTCAAACCAACTACATCTATAAAACATGTCATTGAGAAAATGGAGCAGCGTGACATTTGCTTTTCTTCTATCCTTTAGACATGTCAGTGTCTGGGTCTGATGAGGACATCACTGCAACTATTCTCAGAATGAACAATGGTGAGTGTTCAGTCATTACAAGGACAACGAGGGAACATCACTGTCTCGCAATATTAGTGCAGGTTTTCTATATTCAATTTAAAATAAACAATTTCTTGCCTTTATCCTCCTGATCTTCTAACACGTGGGTGAAAAAGCATGTTTTCTTTTATTTTGATAGGCTCTAGTGATTTTCTGATGGAAGGAGATGTGTTGATTCCAAGAACCAGGAACGCCATGAAGTGTTTCGCCAAACCGTACTCCTGTCTGTGGCCAAAGTCTGCCCGCGGATTTGTGGAAGTCCCTTTCATTCTCAGCCAAAAATATGGCGGGTTTAAATTTTTTAAAGTAACACAGTAGTGAAGCTGGGTTGCGCGTGTTAACACATCACCTGCTGAATGGATGGCATTACTGATCTAATACTACTGATTTAATACTTTTACCCGCAACTTTAGACTACACCGAGAGGAGAGAGATCTTGGCTGCCTTGAAGGAATTTGAAGCAAATACCTGCATTCGCCCAATTCCACGTGCGAATCAGAGGGCCTACCTAAGTATTGAACCAAGATCCGGGTAAGTCGATATAGAATATGGTACATGTGTAAGTAGTGTGACACTCAAGATAATTAAATCCGTAAAGAGAAAAAAAGGAGCAGGAAAAACCTGTATCAACACTATTTATGATGATTTACTAATCTTAATCTATGTACGGGTGAGCTTTGGAAATGCTTATTCCTACAGATGCTCTGCCTTGTGACAAAAAATGTTTGAGAAGCACCGAGCTAGAAAATTTAGCTAGGTAGCTGAGGGTCTTTCTTCACCAACGGGCAAGCTTCTGTTTGACATTTTGTGATGAAGCTCAGTTTTAAAGGTCCCAATCATGTTTTTCTTTTGTTCTGATCAGCATTACAGTCTCTCAGTGATAAGTATTTGAAAACCAAGTCCAATTCAATATTTGTTTCTGTGGATTTGTCCTCAATTTCACCAACACAATATAATGAGGCTCCAGTAACATTTTATTCTTGTACCGCACAGTGACATTATTGAAGATGTCTTCCTACAATATTTTTTGTAGTGTGCCTCCAGTATTTAGTTTAATATCTGTGCAAAAGAGTGTCAGTGCAAAAGACACAAAAAAAGACTATAAATATACGGCTAAAAAGAGATGCAAGATAACCACAGAGAGACACAAATGACAACAAAAATATGCAAAACGACCATAAAGAGACAAAAAAACAACAGTGGAGACACAAAATAACCAGAGATGCAGAAAAAAAACACAAAACAACAATGAGAAGAGACAACATGACAACAAAGGGATGCAAAGTTAGTAGAAACCTTGCAGGGCGTGCCATTTGTAATCATTTCGGACCTCTCTGAGTCTCTGGGGGGAATGTGTAGGAGAGGCGGGGGTCCTTCACATATCTGTGCTCAGCGGCTTTATCCTGCACATGCTCGTCCGTCCCCTGGCTTTGTTAGCGCCACACGTCTGCGGTCGACAGCCACATCTCAGCTTCCAACTAAACCCTCGGAAAACTAATTATTTAAGCATGTACACACAGGGTCGCTGACAATGTGAATTACATTACTACATTAATCAAATGTCAAGTTGCACATTGCATGTTAATTATCTCTGTCGCTCCCTCACGCCGTCTGCCATTAGCTGCTCCTCTTTATTGGGTTACATTGGAGACAAGCAGGTGCTGTCGCTGCAGCGGTACGGCTGCATAAACCGCGGCATCATCCAGCACGAGGTGCTGCACGCCCTCGGGTTCTACCACGAACACACTCGGAGCGACCGCGACCAGTACGTCAGAATCAACTGGAAAAACATCAACAAACGTAAGAATTTCACCTCATCAGCGATTGATTCAGATTCTTTCATCTATTGGCTACTTATTTGTCTTTTTTTTCTGCCGGCAAACAGATTTTGTAAACAACTTCAAAAAGATGGACACGGACAATCTCAACACTCCATATGACTACTCCTCAGTAATGCACTATGGAAGGTAAGGGAGGACAGAAAAACTACACCGAATCAAATTCTAACTCTGGAAACATTTTCTGAATAAGTTTTTCTTTTTTCAACAATGTCCAAATCTGTAGAACTGCCTTCGGAACTCGCCAAGCGGAAACCATTACTCCTATCCGTGACCCCTCTGCTCCCATCGGCCAGAGAAAAGGTTTCTCCAGCATTGACATTCTCAGGATCAACAAGCTCTACAAGTGCTGGCATTACTTCAACTGAGGTTTCACCAAAAGATGTTTTGATTCTGACGATGGTCACATTAATGTCACAGTGTGAAGAAAAATAAATAAAAGTTGTGACTTGAATCTTTCGTAACGTATACGGATCGTATTTCGGGTTCTGGTGACATAAGATGGATGTTTAAAAGGGGCGTTTCAAGGATTGTACATATTGAAGTCAATTTGCTGACTGAAAATTGATGTAACAGTAAAGGCTGCATTTCAAAGAAGGGGTAAAGTTTGATGGATGAGGTCATTAACCAGGCAGGAAGGAATTCATAAAAAAAAAAAACCACTCTCAAAATGCATAATGGGAGGCAACCAATATTAGAGTGCCAATAATAAGGACTACAGGTCAGGAGATCACAAACTCGGTCACATCAATTTTGGTGATTCTCATTTTATTTCCCCTTAATCCCACAATAGTTTAGCAAGCGTGCAATACATACTTGGTAAAATCCTGTTTAATAAAATAACTTTTAAAAATGATTTTACTATATCTATTATTGCTTTATTTTTATCTTTTATCTGCATATTACTTTCAGTAAGAAATCAAACTTTCGAAATATTGGCAAAAGACAAAAAAAAAAAAAAAAAATTAGACACCAAAATGACTGAAGGGCAAATATGTAGTAATATTTCCATGATGGAGTTCATTTCCATTTAATCTCACAGTTATTAAGTTTGGGATTTGTACATCAGTAAAGAGTACAGTGTTTTATCAGAGTGAATCATTGTGCAGCATGTCCAAGCCAAACTCTGCAGGGCTGCGGCTCTGATGTGTTTAGGACACATAGATAAACCCTTCTCCTTCTACTGTACTCCCAAACCCTGCAGAGAAATCAGCTTCTTTTTTTTCCACTTGGCCACATCCCACACTCTTGAACGTCTTTTTTTTTTCTCCCACCCTTTGAAATCCCACGCATTGTTATTCTTCTGCACTCACCCAAGTGAGAGAGAGAGAGCGGCGTTGGCTGAGAGAGGAGTATAGCGGGGGAGTTTCAGGGGGAGATAAGGGGGGGAAAAGGCCTGGGAGAGAGAACAGATTCCTATTAAGCAAAATGTTCCTCCTCCCATGATGTATGAACGCACTAACAATCATGACAGCGTTGCATGTCTTTTTTACGGTGTTCTGGCTTAAATACAGCTAAAGAGGCCATGGCACAAGCGGTGCTCCGAGAAAGCCAGATAATCTGTATAGTTCAGATGGACACAGGGCCTTTAATGTTTCATTAGGCAGTTTCAGTTCATATCAATCGTTCTGCCCATGAAATATTCAACATTTACTTGTTTATTGAAATATTTAACGCTGCGGCTCAGTTCGTGCTCCAAGAAGCTCAGAGAGACTTTTCGACCGGCAATAAATTAAAGTTGTTTTTTCTCAGGATCCATGATTAAAATAAAATCACCAATGAGCCAGAGGTCCTACAAGGAATAAGTAATAACTGAGGTGTAAACAGGCCACCACTGGAACACAGCGTGGCTACAAATCACTGGACGTCCGGAAGAAACTGAAATCTAATGAGAGCCATCTCTCTGAACTGTGAGCCTGACGTACACGAAAAAAACACATCTTATGGGATATTCTATCTTTCTTTTGATTTTCCACAAGGGTGCCGCGCTCGGTTTTTGGTGTTACTGAAGCCAAATGATATGTGAAACGTATTGAATGTGCAGTGTATTACCTCACACTAGCATTACCGACTGTTGTTTGATAACAGCTTCAAAGTCTCTGTCTGCGGGGCCCTCGGAGAAGCTGCCCTGCTCTCTGACCGTACTTTAAAGGGCAGTGTGTATATGACCAGCACAGTCTCCTGCAGGATGTCTGCTCTAATGAGAACAGGCCGAGCGGAGCCAAATGTGGTCTGATCTGTGATGTCACTGGTAATACACTGGCACGCCATAACTGCTGGCTGGCTGAGCAGCTCTTACCGCCCCGTTATTAACACAGATCAGTGTACCTGCCTCTCTTCAAACACGATAAGCTTCAACACACAGCTCCCTTCAGTTCACCCCAGGAGCTGCCTAACACCCACCAATAGGAAATTAAAGTGTTCTCACGCGGTGGTGCTGCCGTCATCGCTAGTCCGACCTTGGAGAACGTTTTCTACATTTCTCTTTGAGAAAGGGAGGCTTTTAACCTTTGTAGAGAGAAAAAAACAAAAACTTAAAAACTGTTAGTGGCGTCTGTGAACATTCTTCTCTATAAATGAGATTTCTGTTTTACTGCAACTCTAATATAGAAGATGAGGGACAGAAACCACAGTCCTCTCTAAAGCTAATATGAAGCTTTAGCAGCAGGTTTTCCAAATTCATTCTTTGCACCCAGCTAATCACACTCTTCAGAGTCAGCACAGTCAAATCTAAAGACATAATGATCACATTTTGAGATCCTTAGTGACTTACAAAACAATCCAGAACTTGTCTAAGAAGCCATCCTTCTATCCATTAGATATGCTGTTTACTCTTTGAGGATTGTTGGGGGGCTGCAGCCGATCCCGTTTTATGTCGAGCCACAGGTGTGGACATGTGTCCAGTGTACCCTAGGGCCAACATATTGAGACTCACCACCATCCCCGGCCACTTAACCTAACCTGCATGTCTTTGGACTGTGGGAGAAAGCCAGAGTCCCAGGAGAAGTCCCACACAGGGAGAACAGCACACTCAACCCACAGAGGCCACAGCAAAACCCGGGTTTGGACACAGGACCTTTTGGCTCTGAGTCTATTTCACCGACAGTTGCAATCATGGTTATGTAGAAAGCAGGACCTGAAAAATGTTAAATTTGTCAGGTTATTTTATTGGTGCCAATGTGCCAAAATATAAACAAATATAATTCTCTGAATCCATGGTAGTGTGTGGGAAACCTGTGGCTATTCAGACAAAAATCTCAATTGTCTTTACATTTTCTTTGTTTTGGGTTTGTAATGTCTGGTTTCAAACCCCATGCTGGTTCACAGGAAAGTCAGCTGCTAAGTGCCAATTTTGAGAAAGATAAAAGCCGGACTCGCACAAACAAGTGAATTTAGTTAAGGTCGCAATCAAAAGAAACAACAGATTGGCATACAAATCCTTGAAGTCTTTGTTGTTGCCCTGCCAGACCCAGTAGAAACAATTAGCCGGCTGAGGGATCGAAAGCACCAAACTATCATGCCATTGTTAAAGCTTTCATGAAGTTTGACTCAGCTTCTCTTCTACACATCTGAGGAGCCATATACAAACTTCAAAGATGTCTGATCCTAGAGCAGCTTGTTGAAAAGTAGCTGTCTGTTATCGCCGCATTCTCAAATCTCATAAATATGCCATGCATTGTGTTTTCTGAAACTGAGATTGTGGCTGGCATTACTTTAAATACAATAAAAAAATGACCGTGAGACGAGGCAATATAAGGAGAGTCTGTAAACACGTGTCTTTACAGGCCGAGCAGGATTTCTATATGCAGCACGGGCACGTCTGCGTCAAAGAGAAATGATGTTTTAAAACGGCCTCTGTAAATGTGTAAATCAGACAGAGGCATTAGTCTGGGATCCCTCTGAGCTGTGTTCTCAGAGCTGCACCACATCTCTGTTTGTCAGCGCTGAAGAATTGCAGCTGTCGAAAATGATGCGGTCCCATTAGTGACGGAATCCAAGCTGAGACGGAGCCAGACAGAAAGGCACTGTGGGGACAAGATGATAACAAGGTACTCATTGGAGGTTTGAGGGATGATGTTTGTGTATCGCTCTCTGTGTGTGTCTGATGAGAAGGGGGGGCAATGGAGGAGATGGAGGGGTTAAGATAAAGAGAGAGAGAGAGGTTGGGAGGAAAGAGAAAGAGAGGGGGGGAAACGGTTGAGGGAGAAAAAGGATGGGGGAGATAAGATGAGACAAATGGAGATGGGAACAATGAGACTGGGGAGCAAGGAGGAGTGACTGGGGCGGTAATCAAGGAGAGGAAACAGTGAAATACATGAATCAAAGTGGTGACTGGAGCAATTGAGTTGACCAGAGATGGAGAAAGAGAGAGAGACGCACAATACTTAGTGCCCCAAGAGATTGGCAGGTTTATCCACAGGGAGCTACTGATCCCTCATCCCGCACATCTCTTCACCTCTGAACTGAGCTATGTGCATCACATAAAGACGCAGGCACACAACAACTGTCGCAAAGGAGACAAGGCTCTTTCCTGAGCGAACCACTTGAGAAACGCACAAGTAGATATATTTTGCAAGCACAAAATGGCATTTTGAAGAGAAATGATATGCAAGCAAAAAAGAATTCCCTTTGAGCAAATCAAAATATATGCTATGCTCAATAAATGTATTTGCATGTTAACCATTATGCATATTAACGCCTCTCACTGAGTTTTATTCATATATACACACTCACACTTCTTCACTCTGAGCTCAAATTTGTCTGCAGACACACTCAATATGACACAGCGATATATGTGTCTCGCCAAACAGCCTATCGGAGGAGATCAATCCTGATTGGCTCCTCATCAGCTAATTCACTTTGGAACACTGTGTCAGAGTGATGAGGAGAAGGTGTATACAACAGTTTGCGGGTGTGTGTGCTGGTTTTCTCTTACTCAGCTCTCAAATGTTCTCAGACGTAGGTATTACATACGTCCGACAACAACTCTATCCTACTCAGGACACATAACATAGGGCGGCTTTCCTGCTAACATGCAATGCTAGCTGCCCATGCAATGCTAAAGAGAAATACACAGGGAATAAACTCCACATTAGAGTGAACACATACCAGCTTCACCAACTGACTCTGCCACAGCAAGTGCCTGTGAATGGGAATTTGTTTAAGCGCGATTTGCTTTGCTCCTGCCCGCTTGAACTTCTATCTTATGCGAAAAAGCAAAGCGACGGAACCACAATGCAGTTCCCGACGCATGACCTCGCCCCGTTCAAAGTGAACGATCAGTGTGTCCATTGAAGCCTCCCACGTGTGAGAGCTGTGTAAATGCTAACTGCTAAAAGCAAGTTGAAAACTGGATTTTATGCGCACGTGTAACCACATGAACAGCAGTACATTTGAACATGCATACCAAAGGTGGGATTGTATAATTACTGCTATAGAAATATAATTACATCCTTGAACGTGGCAATTCTATGTGGCAATTACACAGATGTATGTCTGACTTCTTTGAGCAGCGGAGTGGATGACAGCTTCCAATCCCCATGAAGTTTTCCGAAGCCATTTATTTGATGCCGTTAATAGCCCCTCTCTTGCTTTCAGAAGCAGGAAGCATAGTCTTAGCATTGTCAGGTAATTATCATGGCATTAGACTGTACTTCACTCTCTCTGTGCTTTGTGGACTCGCTGACTAACCCATATGGATTCTCGCCCAACAGCAGTTTCTGATTTTCGTTTGTTCATGAATCTATTTTTTTGTGTGGGAATTAGCCTCATTAAGTTTTTGGTGATGGCTCCCGAATCACTTTTAGGCCAATAAATTGGATCGTGATTTGCAAAGTGTGGTTTAATCATAGCACAGTTGTGTCATGAGTGCATGATGAAAAATCATATGGAATTGGACAAGCAGACAATAATGAGATGACAGAAAGATGAAGCAAGAGAGATCCCCAAAGGTAGGACGATTACTTGTTTTTAGCGTTGAATTCAGCGCTCACAGATATAGCAAATAAGGCAAAAGCACGTTTCCTTTTTTTTATCTAAATGTTTTTTTTCTTTGTTTATAGCATAATTTCCCTATGAGGACATATTGTCCCTGCAGAGATGTGTTGCACATTTAAGATATTCTTAACTTACTATACTTCTATGTTGCCCAATTAAAGCTCTAATTAATACAGCAGCACTGTGCTTCCAGGAATGTGTGAAACTTAATGCATATGACTAACAAACAGCCAGGATGATCCTCGCCAAAAAAAATTAAAAAAACGGCTAAAGCACCAAAAACGATGCACACAAAGGTCAAAAGTCTCTGACTGTGATTCTGTGAAAATGTAATTTCAATGGGATCCACTTGTGATGGTATGTTTGCGGGCTCTATTCTCGGAGCTGATTGTGCATCTCTACACATCCTCTTGCCTCCCCCCAAACGCTTCCATCATGGTGCTGCGGACAAATCGGAAAATGTGATTTCTTCTCGATGAATGACTGGGTTGGAGAGCACTAGAACGTCCGCTCAGGCAATATATGTCTCTGTCTTAGAGCAAAGCGCACTGTCCGCAAGAACATGCTAAATCAGCAGAGAGGTCAAACAGAGTGCAGTACAGAGGGAGGGATTTATGGGGACATTTTGTCCATTTCTTTTGTGTTTTAGTTCATATTATGGTTCAAGCCATTCAAGCTAAACCAGAATTGCATCCTGCTTGAAAATACATTTCCCATCTGGAAAAAACCTAAACAGGGTTCTCATGTTTGATCCCATTCCCCTGCCCCCATTGTACAATTATAGCACCTGGAGAAACGTCCTGCTTCTGAACAAATCCATTTGTGCTGTGTTTGAAACTCCAAATGGGAAGTTTCCCAGCGATTGGCAGAGATACAAAACCTTGTGAGGTCCACAAACCACCCGTGAATCCAAAATAAGAAACCTCTCCGCTAGAGCAGAGGAAGTGACAACAGCGTGTAGTGATGTGGATGCGCTCTCGTGCTCGCAGTTCATTACATCTGACACAAATCGGAGAAGGAGGGAACAAAGCATCTCGTAGTTTTCTGGCAACCCTTGACGTCAGGATTTAGGGAACTGCACTTCCCAGGATGCAGTAAACGGAAGCAGACGAGAATGTTAGCCTTCAATCTACAAATGAAGTGAGGATACACTTGTACAATATGTGTGTGTGTGTGCAATGACAGTTTGCAAGTGGGTGCATATGTGACGATGACACAAGAGGAGCCTCTTCAAATGTAACTGCTCGCTAAAGCCAGGGTGAGGCTCCTTTTGTCATTTTCTTTTCTGTCTTCTACTTAAGCATCTTCAAGTGTCAGCCACAGTGCACTGTGTGTCACGCTGATAAATGGATTTGCAGCTCCCAGATCTGACAATCTTGAGCATACGTTTCAGCCCCAGTTTGTGGCAAAAGAAAGTGCATCTTGTTTTGAGAGGAATAGTTTTAGTCTCTTTTTGGTGAGCAGTTGTTTGGAGTGGGCAGTGTTCCACACCAGTTAGTAAAAGAAACTAATTGAATTTTTTTTTCCCCTTCCCATAGCAAACTTGACATGTAGTTTGCCAGTATGATACCTCATGCGATGAGAGGCTCATTACACCATGAAATTGAGCAATGTTACCTTATATAAAACTGTTGCGGGAGACAGCAGGAAAATAAAGTGGCAGATAAAGTGTTTCTGTGTAATGCAGATAAAATGTCAAGAACTTAATCTTGACTAATAATCACAAAACACCGTCTCTGACAAAAATAAATAGGACTTTTACTTTCAGCTCCCCCTCGCGTAGCTTATTTCACTTGTTACAGCTGTTTCACACTATTTTCATTTTCCTTCTGTAAAAGGTTGTGCTCAAGCAGTTACTAACAGAAATACATGAGTGTGTGGCCCATTGGATCAAATTATAATAATGAAAGAAGTACTGTTATCCTACACAGAACAGAATTAACAGAATGGAAACTTATATATATTTACACACACACTGTATTTATGCATCTACATGTAAGATGCATTTCTAATGTTGGAGAGCAAGAATGAGGTAGACTACTGCGGGGTTTCTTAATAAATAACCAGAATGAACCAGAAATCAATTATAGTAAAAAGTGGAGGATACAATGTCTCCCCTATTAAGTATAGTGATATATATTAATATCATACTATTCATAACATTATATTAAATAAATATAATAGTCAAGTTCAAGTCCAGAAAGTGCCCCCAAGTGCAGTACTATAGTTAATGCACTTAGTTACTTTCCACCACTGGATATTCTGATTAAAATAGCTTGAAACATGTCTGAGCAAACCAGTGAAGAGCAATGCAATCCCACTTCAGTGTCCAGATACAACTGACTAAAAATTACATTGAATTAACCAACAAGTATTGCATTGATGACTATAGTACGTGAGAAGGATCATTTCATATTAGCAGATTCTTGAACACGTTTTTTTCAAAGCAGTCCCCCCTCTCATTACATTATAGTGGTGATAATTAAAGGAGGAGACAAAAGGAGACTTCATTTGATGCCATCTCTGCGTGATTTACACCGTGGTAAAATAACGGGTAATGAGTGACTGCCAAAACAACGAGACGTCAATCTGAAGACATTGGCTCACGTGTTAGCAGTAACGTTAATCATGTGTCATTTGACATGATAAGTGTGAGATGAAAGCCGAGTGCCCAAGCAGAGCAAGAGCATCCACGGCGTGATCGAGGCCTTTGTCACAAACACCGACAGGCCTTTCAATCTGAACGCGTTGTACCTGATCTGAGCAGAGTAATAAACTTCCAATTTGACATATAGTGCACTTCTAAAGCTCTAACATACCACAGAGTAAAAAAAAACACAACGTTTGTAAAGCGGCTGCGTGAGGGGTGTAGTGAGGTAACAAAAAACAAAGTGTTTTTCCACAGAGTGTAAAAAGGGGGGGCTTGGCAGTGTGCGGAGAGGGAGGACAGCAGGGGAGAGGAGGAAGAGGAGGAGGAGGAGGGGGAGTGTGGGTCATCTGGGTAATTCAGCTGTGATCGCAGTGCACTGTCGTTAAAGCTCAGGGAGGGAAGCCGATGCATCACACCGCAGCTCTGTACAGAGTGCACTCTTATGATTGATCACCTCACGCTCGGCTTTGATCTAAAGTCAAAGGCATCTATAGATACCTGTCAGAGCGGAGCAACCTGTAATGTCTCCCCACAGGCCGGGACCCTCAGTTGCCCAACTGAGGAGCCAGCAAACATCATGCAGCAACTGTGGCAACGCGATCGGTCCGTGAACAAAGGGAGGAGAAAGAGAGCGAGCCTGGTGATCACTCACCTGGCCGTTTCATTTTTGGCAGCTGTGACAGAAAGCATAAGGTGTTCACCGGTGATTTGATGCCAAGATGGATGGCAGCAGGTGAAACCCGGTTAATGCTGAGCGAGTGCACAATGGAAACACAATTGAAATCAGATATGTTATCCAAAAATCTGCAATTTAAATGCACATTGTGGAATTTAGAATTGTATATCGACAAACTTCGCTAAAACATCTCTTAGAATGAGTTTCCTCTGTTCCTAATTTGCTCTAAGCCAACTTGAATCCGATCGCTCTTCGTTTGCTCTCTATTCTTCATCTACTTATCAGGGGGAGAGGCAGAAAGATATATTGGGATATTGCAGATGAAAAAATTTGTGTACATCTACAATGTACGTTTGCAACTTTTTGTATGACCAATGACAGCAGGCCTCACATAAGGTCACACCCATGAACTGATTCATATTCTTCAGAAATTACATAAAATTTTGGGCGAACACTTGGACCAGTTGATAATAAGAGGTGGGGTACTTTTCTCGTGCACTAACAAAATATTTAAATGCTTGAGATCTTTAATAATAAAAAGTAAAATATGATCCCAATGCAGATACAATATGAATCAAAACCGGACAAAATAAATACCTCTTGCCATCTAGATGTTGCAAGAGAAAAATCCTTCACCCACTAATGTCTGCACCAACCCGTTCACATCCGCTGGTAACCAGGACTGGATTTTTTCTCTCGTGGCCTCCGACTTTCATCGGGTAATCATTAAAGCAGACCCTCAGGGTCCCTGCCGGCAAAACACTATTCTGATTCGTTGTTTGTGACCTCCACTCGTGCATGTACAATGCGGGACCTTGCCCTGGGGGGCATGACAGGCACCTACAGGGCTTCGGGAAGCAACGTATCCTGGAGCAGAAAACATGCAGTATGTATTTGACAGCTCCTCAGGTTAAAGGTCGTGCACTGCAGGCACATACCCACACGTACATATAAACTTTTGGCACTGACAGTATATTGGCCTGATGTGTAGGATTTGTGGATTTTAGTGTGCACTTTTGTTTTTTGCCCACTCAAACTATGGTCGTAGGTATGTGGTATTGTTACAAAATGATGTTTCCAGGTGCTATAAGTTTTGGGCAGCGAGTGCCTCTGCTACAGTCAAACAGCAGAAACACTTCAAACTGTCCGTCGCAGACTTTAAAGTGACATGTCCAGAGTGCACCTTAGTCCATGAATCCATTGTCCATGGCGGGAGGAAAAAAGCACATGTGGACATTTTGCCTATTGAAATAAATTTTGATGTACTTGCATGATTCTGGCACTTTTTGGGTGATATCTTCATGGTTGAATGCACTTATTGTAAGTCGCTTTGGAAAGAAGCGTCAGCTAAATGAATGTAATGTGATGTAATGGGTAGTGCTGGGGTCTTCACAAATGCCCATTCAAAACACTCTGCAATCATATTCATTTAGCAGCTGCTTCTCTCTGTAACATACTGAGAACATACTAGAGTCTGACGAAAAGGAGACAGAATCTCTTCTATTTGCAGCGCGGCGAAGGCCGTCACACGAGCCTTGAGCAAACTAAAATACGCTACACCCACCTCAGGGGAGGAGGGTATGTCTGCTCTGTTCATTTCACGCGCAGTAAACTGTGTCTGATTGTGCCATGTCACCCTGTTGCTCTGAATCTGTGTTTGCACTTGCAAACTTGTGCATGTGCAAACATATGTATTATGTGCAGGCATAAGCGTGTCTGCCATACAGTGTCACATTTTAGGATACACTCCATTTCACACTGTTAGTGAGATAAGTGTCTTTGCCCTGATCGTCAGACCAGAAAACACAGAGGGAGTAAATCAATGTCCAGTCACGAAGCCCACAGGTCAAAGGGGAGGTCTGGTTCTGTACACTGTTAGTCAAAGTATATCTTTTCTCGGCAACGCTGAGCATTACACTGCTGCCAAACAAGTAAGTTGGCAACATTTCATGCCTTCAAAATGGTTTACTGTTTTTTTTTTTGGATGGGCAGCGCATTTGTGGATGTGACAGTGTATAATCACAACAGCACAGCTTTCACTCCAAATTTGCATGAATGAATTATCGGATGAACGATCCAGTGAAGTGCCTGAATATCACCCAGCGATGTTTGAACCATGTTAATAAGATGGCTGCATTATCTGCCACACTTACTCAAGCCCAGTATCTGAATTGGTCTGCTGAGAGGAAGTGCACACGATTCAAGTCATTTATGAAGAAATAAACCAAAATTTTCACTAGCTCCGTCCAGCTTGCCGTTAAATTGACTCATTTGGGGTTGAGAACTCTCGAATTGAGAAAGACTGGACCATTACATCCGAACCCAAGATACTGCAGCCACCAACCGGCCTCCACCGATAAACAGTGGTCTTTTTGCATACGGCGCGTGCACACACAAGGGTTTGCCACCAGTTCACAGGGAAACTGATGAAACAGAAAACCTGCCTCACGAAAATACATGCCCAGTATTGTTTTCTAAAACCAACAAAGTAACCAAAAGAATGATTCATACTTGTTCCTGGCTGCAGCTACAACCAGTGTGACACTGAAGTGATGCTACACTAGATCAATACGACCTGCACGTGGTACTCTATGCGCATATTTTGTGTGAATTAAACCAAGCCAACCAAAGAAATGGCATGTTAGCCTCATAACGAGAGGCTTCTAATTATGTTGTCCACAAGAAATGAGACACTTATTTGCACTGCAGTGTGCCGTCACGCACAGCAACGTGCCGTGACAGACAATGACATAAAGTGCAGAGATATCGCAAACACCGGCCTTTCCACTGTGCACCATTCAAAACTGCAGACTTGACATAAACACTGCCGGCAGGAGAATTTAACCGTCAACATAGTTTGGAGATCATAACAGCTTTTATTGATGCAGGCATTACATTTCAACCGTGCATGCACAACTCAACATGGGCCTCTACGTACATTACATGTTTGGATGAGAGCCAAACTGTTTCCCGCTCTGAACTTAACGGCCCACTCCACGCCACAGGCATGACAGAGCTTCTCTAATAGTCCGTGGTTAGTCAAAGTAGGCATCCCTGAAATGTGAAAATCAATCATGGGTGACAGCTCATTTGGGCTATCTACCAGGGGAAGGCAGGGAGAGGGAATAAAAGGGTAGAAAAATTCCAATTACACAGTCGATGCCCATTCGCTCCATGGATATGTGTAACCTCTGGCAGACGTTGTTGACGCCTCCATCCAGTTGTATAATGAGCATGCTGTGGGCGTAACTTGTTCAATAGAGTTACGTATTAGAGCAGCGGAGTGAGTATTGAATTGTTAAGAAGATCCAGGTGCTTTTATGGAGAAGTCAGGAGGGGAAGAGATGACATCACAGACGGGGGATGCATTAGCTCGCTATCACACTGAGACCGGAAATGTATCCCTTATAGCTGGTTGAACCTGGGAGCTCATTTCATTTGCTCTGCCTCGGTCTGGATCCCCTCCATTGGGTAGTGACTTCCTCCGCCAGAGAACTTGCAGGTACAATCACAGCCTAGTATCTGATAGCGGGCGGGGTTTATACCAAGACGCACACGGAAGCCACTTTTGTAAACAAACAATGCTGCCGCTGATGAATGAGCATTCGTTCGTTGGAAACTCCTCTTGGAAATCGAAAAATGAACAGAGAGTTCCTAGACTATTACGCCACTAGACTGACTATGCCAGGCTGATTAGAATGACTACAATACCGCGTGCTATATGGTCAAATGCCTAAGGCAGTATATGGTCCATTTTAGCAGTGTTTGAGACAAATGTTCGACTTAAATGCCAGCAACAGATGAAAAACTGGCTACATCATGCCGCAGACTGACAGCAGCTACGATGACCCATTTAACCTCCTTTCACGCCATGCAAACCCCACAATCTGTTCAGTGACCTTCATGTCACCCTTTGACGGAGAGTGCCACAACGACCTGCCACAGAGTCATACTGCTCAAAACTAATATCATTTTGTCCGGACAATCAAATAAAAAACACAAGAGACATTTCGCCTCTCTTTTCCGTCTCTTCTGCCCTCCTTCCATATATCCTGACGGAGCTGCTGTGTTTCATAAGCGCTGTGGTTGGCCGCTCTCAGTAGGCGATGAATGAAAGGCACCTTGGGGAATTTTATGATCCATGACGAAGCGTCCGGGATCATTTTGGATGTATGCATGTGTCACTGCATATTAATAATGGCCTCTGTCTCATGAAAGCGCCAGCACACCTTCAAAAGAGATAATTTAATCTTCTCCCTGCTGAGCCTCCTCTCCTCTCCACACTTGCTAAAACTTTCCCCCAGAACCCCAGTCAAAGGAGCCACCGCTTACAATGTGCACCTTGGCTTTAGGATAATAACAAGAAGAAACAGGAAATGATAGAGGAAGTAAAGCCAAGTAGGAGGAGACAATAAGCCCCAGATTCAGAATGCGGTCGAGGAAGATAAACACAGTGCTGATGAAGAATCCCCTTTCTTGTCTTGGTGGATGCAAATTGAATGACCATATGACGTAACCAAGGGGATAGCAGATGAAGAAATTATTTTTTTTACCTTTCTGGGTTATCTATCCGCTGCGGAAAACCATGTGCAGTCACAAAAAAATCCCCTCATTAAAAATGACCATCCTCCAGTGCTCTTTTTTGTTCCTTCTGTCCCCATTATTGCACTGGAAGCCTGCATACAAGCACAAGAACAAGAGCAGGATGCTCTTAAGTGAGCTCCATGTGCCCTTTATCTGACAGAGACATTTCATTCTCTTTAAAGAGCTGGCACCCCGCAGTGAAGCTAACAAATGAGGTGAGCATTGTTGGATCCTGGACTTGTTTATGGGACGCCACGGCGAGCACTGTCAAAGCGAGAGAGCTGGTACTCATTATTCAGTGACTGCGCAGCATACCAAAAGCTCGGGATAACTCAACCTCAGTGCTTCACCTTTGATATGCAACGCAACATCATCTAATGATTGCATGTTAAAAAACAAAGTTGATAACGTTGAATGTCCTCTTGTTTTATTGTCACAGATGATGTGGTGAAAACCCGAGCACGGGTCCAACCTCTGCCCAGGGGGAGACGTCTCCAGTAAGCCTGCCATAAAAGAACTCCCATTATGTAAATAGATCCACCAACATATTCCCAGTATACCAATAAAAGATTCACAGAGCAAAGCAGACACGTAGCAGCACACATGATGACATACGGCTGTTAGCATTTCGCTAATGTCAGCTGATGATGCAAGAGCCTTTAGACGACCTGTAATGCTATGAAAAGGGACAGTGATTGTCCATCTAACGAGAATTCATCCAGAGAAAAGCAAAGTCAACGTCAAACGGCAAATACAACATGGCACAGAGTCGCAAACGAATGCAGATATAGGCGGATCAATTTAAATGCTGCAAAGAACACTTAACCATATTAACACAAGAGCTTGTTCTCTTGATCTCGGTGGTCGTTGGTTTGACATAACTGAGTTTACAAAGCTTTGCAGAATGAGTGCAACCATTGTCTTTCCTTTTTTGTGTGTCCCTGAGTACAAGTGATAACCAACAGCCGTTAAAAAAAATATTTTCCAAGTCGAGAATATTGTCCATTAATTTCCTTCCTTATCTTTTTACAGCATTTGGAGTTTAGCTTTTATTTAGTGTGCCAATATATCTGGGGGGCACCGAATATCTGAGGAGAGCAGGGGGGACAAAACACAGACTATTATATGTTAAGGATTTCTGGCAAAGGCGTCTGCATTGCATTGTGGCAGCCTGGATTACAAGCTGAGGAAATATAAAGCGGAAGCTTTGCAAATAATACACAAAAGACTTAAACGCCCAGACTCACACAAAACGGTGCTATTATCACGAACAGAGGGAATAATGTACACACAGTCAATGAGGCCTTAAAAAACGAGAACATACAATAGTAAATCTGATTCATCTCAACCCTCTGTGAGAGGGGGTGGGGTGTGTGGTGGATCTAGCATCTCCTGGTCTTCATCGACCAGAGTTGTCACTACAGTGCTGGGAAGGATCAGGCAGAGCAGGCTGCTACAGGAGTTCAGTGATGGATCTTTATTGACAAACCACCTACTTTTTTCTTTTTTCCCCCTCTTCTGGGCAACTGTGCAGACTGCTGTGACTCAGTTTTCAAGAGAAAAATGCCTCCTGGGATTCCTGCTCTGTATGCGAGTGAAGACATGAATCATCTAATTCAAGTCGATATAAGACGTCAACAAATAAATATCCAAGCTTCAGCAGGTTCAAAATGCTAGGACAACGATCATTGAAGGATCTAAGTGATCTAATATATATATATATATATATGATTAGTACGGGAGAGCGAGAAATTCCCACAGCTGTATAGTTATTTTTGTCAAGCAAATTATGACTTGCTTTTGATAAGGGCTTCCTTCAAATTAAAATGTAACTGTAAGCACGTAACATTTGCAAATAAAAAAGTATAGTTATTCTTATAGGTACCCTCCAGATATGTTTAAAGAAGCATCTGTAAATACTCTGAATTGAATCTTTTTTAAGTTACAAAATTTTAATTTACCTCATTAATTCTTAAAATTACATCTACCCCCCTCTCCCAAATGGAAAAATCAAGAATCTTTGAATGTGAAAATATTTTTTCTTTCCAAAGTTTGACTGTTGGCATCAGCTGTCTCTGACTTCACTGAAAAGTCTGCTCTCAGTTTATTTGAACAGGACATCACACGTGTGTGTGTGTGTGTGTGTGTGTGTGTGTGTGTGTGTGTGTGTGTGTGTGTGTGTGTTTGTGTGTTGTACTGTAACTACAGTAGTTGTGATGCTCATAACCACATGTTTTAAAGTGACATTTAAGGTGAAGAAAGAGAAACTTTCAACTTTCAATACAGCTTTCCAAGTAGGGCTGAGTGATATGTTATCAAGATTAAAAATAATAATAGATCAATCAATATCAATAAATATCATGATAAATGTCTAAAATGTCTAATTATAATTTCTTTCAAGTTTAAAAAACGTATTGATTTTTGCTCCTGAGTGAAGGATGTGGTTTTAAACTCAAAGAAAATGACAAACACATGCTGACCAGCAAAAAAATTTACATATCTAGAGGTAGAACATTAAAACCAAGTATGTATCATACAAAATTAAAAAGAAATATATGAAGCTATAGATTGAACTCTTGTTATATTGCTGTTGATGAAATTATGTTGCGAACTCTACATGAGCCAGAAAAGACAGAATTGGTCACAATAACATATACTCTTTGTGCAAACAGTTAACAACATAACAAGAATAATTTATTCCACTGTATTTATCCATTTGCTATTTAGTGTGTTAGACCACTGTGGGCAGATAAGCCTATCAGTGAGCAAGATCGAATTGATGGTTAGTTGGATTTTAATGTCATTTGTGCACTGGTGTGTAGCTTGATATGTCACATATTTCATTCACTGGATTAGACAGACACATTTACAGCTAATTATTCTGTCCACTGACAGTTTCTTGATTGATTTTTTCTAAGTAAATTAAATTAATTATATACAATTTGATGGTGGAGGGTTTTATCCATACCATCAAATACCATCTAATCGCAATGTGTCCTTAAAAAACAGAAAAACAACAACCCTATTTCAGCTTGATCTGTTGCAGCAGATCTGTGTGACCATGCGATTTTATGCCATAAGTCAATGAGTTTGGGCACATTATGTCATTAGACAGGGCAGTGAGCAATTCCCACAGCTATTTTAATGACGTTATCACCATGGCTGACTCCCACTTCCGCTGCAGCTATGATGACAAGAACAAAAAGCCACTTAATGGCGATATGAATGAGTCAGAGGCCTTCTGCCTCTTAGTTTGCTTGCATGAGTGTGTGAAAAAGAGAGAGAGAGAGAGAGAGAGAGAGAGAGAGAGAGAGAGAGAGAGAGAGAGAGAGAGAGAGAGAGAGAGAGCATACAGGAACAGAGAGCAAACTCATGCAAGTGTGATCCTCTATCTGTGTGTGAATGAACTGCACGGTTCAGGGAGTGCCATTTTATTCTCTCACGTCCCTCTCAGTAAACCGGGTTTTTCGGCTATACGACCAAATCCCCCCGCTGTCTTTAAGGTTTCTTTCTGTCCCCTCACCGCCCCTCAGGAGCATGGAGGTGGTGAGAGGGAGAAAGCCTCATCTGTCATCACAGTTTAGATCAGTGTCTGGCCTTCGCCCCCGCTGCCTCCACACCCCCTTCCCTTACCCAAACCTCGAGCAACATATTATGCAACTTCAGAAAACAAGGTCACGGAAATATCCACGGAGGAATCATAGCAGATAAACAGGAGGGGAAGCAGAGGGGAGGAAGATCCCCTTCATCTCCACCCTCTCGTTCTGCCTGCGCCCATTGCGGTGTGTGTGTGATTCAGCAGGAGGTCAGACAAGTGGAAAGAGAGAGCCGGCATCGTGAAACGCATACAAATGTCCCGTGGACACACAGTTACACTCAAACAGCCCACATGCACACATATGCATGTGGGCTATACACACACGTCAGACACCGACAGTTTCAACGAGACGCGGTCCATCGTGTGTGTCTGTGTGTGTGTGAGTGATCAAGAGAGGAGTATCATTCTGAAGACTCACCGGCAGTTAAGACCAAATTCCCTACACAAGGCATCCTCTTGACTAAGACACCTTATTCTGATCCCTCTGTGTCATGCATTATTAATAAGGCTCCTGGTTTGAGCTAAAATGACACATTGCCTGTACATTGCACAGGGGATTAACAATACCAATTACTGCCAAGGAGGAGAGACACGTGTGACTCAAAAACAGCCAGCAAATAAAACCTATCATTGTGCAGTCCGTGCTGCTTTGTGAGAACGAATTACAGTTGCATCAGAAGATAAATATTTGAATGCTCAATTAGTCAAGGAAATGAATCAAACAGTCAGAGTCTACAGTCATACCAGCAGCTCTGTGTGGCTGCACCTCAGCATAGTTGAGCTAAATGCTAACACAGAAATGCTAACATGCTGATGTCACTACGTTTAGCCATTTCTACAGATAATCGGATTATTGACAGATGAATAAATGATCAAAATATCCATTAGTCTACTCATGACCATGACAATGAATACTGGGTTGTTTGCTCGACAGAACAAGCACTTTAAGGACTCTGGGAAATTGTGACCACATTTTTCACACTTTTGTAAGTGTTTGATTTATTTATTTAAAAGGTATGCTACAGATAAATCTGAAATGACACAGAAAACTTAAGTTGCAGCCCGAAAACCAAAAACGTTTGAGCCTTGAAAAGTTGACCAGACAGAACAAGTCATTTGAACACACGGATGGCTGTGTGAGTCATTTCTCCCTATTCTCTGACATTTTCATAGACCTATCAATAACAATGGCATAATAACAGATAATAAAAATAAATGTTGTAGCACCCCTAACACATCCCCATCTACACCAACTGCCCATGCCATGTGACCGCTATCATCACAAACACAGCAGCTCATCTATAAATGAGTATTCAGTATGATAATGTGACACAATAAACATCAGTTAATTGCTCATTATCCTGGTTATTTACATGCTAATGTTGTCGAGTCATCTAACAAACATTTTTGGGAGGTTACAAGTTTGCAGTCTGCTGTAACTGTTTGTCAGTCGCAAACCATCATTAATTAAATTCGGACAGAGTGAATTTCAACAGTATGCAAGGGTGAGGCAACATTTCCGCCCATCGGGAATCATTCAACACTCTGGATGCTTTTGAGAACCCAGCCCAGAGCTGCATCAGCTCCATGAGGGAACAATGAGTTCTCCGGTCCACCCAGAATAATTAGAAATAATTGTCATTACCAAATTCAACAGTTCTTAACTTGAAGAAGTGCAGTGTTCAGGGTGTGTCCTCAGCTGCATGCTTCCCTACGACTGCCACGCATGTAGTATGGTCATGTCATTACATGCTAATGGGCTTTCCTCTGACGCTACAGCGGAGCGGAGAGACGGAGGCTGTGATGGAGAGAACAGGGAACCATTTGATGTTTGCCAGTTGAAAGAATAAGCCTTCCTTTGGGTTGTGCTTTCCACTGAGGCACGCTGGGATTGAAAGAGCGCTCGCCCAGGGCTAAAGGGGATTTTTGGTGGGCGTCACACATCCAATTACCTCGGTAGCATCACAGAAATCCACGGGGAATGTACACACAAACAGAAACATGCACATATTCACTTGGGCACGCGGGCCCCCCCACACACACACACACCAATATGTAAGACGCCCACTGCAGGCTCTCACTGCATAAGGGGCGCAGCCAAATATCCCTATTCTGTTTCTGCTGGATCTGCTGCTGCGGCATTCATGAATATTATCACCATGTACTGATATGGGGCTTATGATATAAATATGGATAGCAATATGGAAACACCACCCAGGTTCCACCTCTTCGGAGAGTATTATTAATGCATTCAGAGAAGCCATTACTGGATTTGCATGGGGCTCCTCTGATGAGCCAAGAGGAGCCGCGGATCCACTAATGTGTTGAGGTTTATTGGTGCAATTCAAAGCTGCTTAGAAGCTGTTTCTTCTGTTCTGTGGCAAAAGCTGGGTTTTCTAGCCGTTTAATATCCCCACCAACAAACTTTAATAACTGCATGGTCCCACATCAGCACACTGAACACTTAGCCCAGCCATGGCAGACTCATTTAAAACACAGAATCCTGGAATTAATATGCATTCAGATATTTTTATTTTATTTTTACTTCTACCTACACAGGTTAATAACTTTCATATTTCCTCTTTCCTTAAAACTGGGGATGAAGGCCGGTGGGAAATCATACTTCACCAGATGTTACTATGAAATTGATTTTTTTTTTTACTTAGTATTTTAATTATACAAGGTTTAATCATTTCTTTGAATAACATTAAGCTGACAAATTTGAAATATTTGTATCGTTTTAAATCACCTGTGCCACAACAGGGGAAATGTATCCCCCCATTTAAATATTTGGCTAATACAATGAATGTTGGACAAACCGTTTTACCTGATTACTAATCTCAGGAAATATGGTCACAGGCAAAGTTTCCTTCGTTAAAAACTCTTTTAAAAAAATGTGCAAACTTATTTTTCATTTTTCTACCCCTCAACTTAATACAGCCCCTCAAATTAAGGAACATGTGCATTTGATAAGTAGATAATAGTGCTCCTCTTGAGCTCGCAAGGACTGATACAAACAATCAACCGCAGATCGAATATTGACCTGCATTTTACACACTCAACTTTACTCCAAACACACTTTGGAGGATAAAATCTATGGTGAGTCTGGCAGTCAGCTGAAGAAAAAAGTTCCTGTTCAAGTAAGGAGGTTTTCTGCTCCGGACCTTTGATTACAGCCCGAGAGCAGACTTCACATTATATTACATTAATTATTCTTTATACTTACATAAACTCTACTCCAAATATACATTTTTGCAAAATTCTCCAGGTAATCATGCCGATGAAGGGTCAATGGAGAGGTCTAACAAGCCCATTACTGAAAGCGTCTTAACTGCTCAGAGATAATGCTACTGTGAGACATTAGGTGCACCCCCAGAGCCAGAGGAGCAATGACAGTGCGTGCGAGGGAAAAGGCAATGTAAAGACATAAGGAACATGAAATGAAAGGAAATGGGGAGAAGCAGAAATGATAAAAAAGGGCAGGAGGTCAGCTCAAGCTGTGAATGTGGCATTTGTAGAGGCCCCCCTCCTGGCTTCAGTCATCTTCAGATGAAACACATCTAAGTGACATGGAATACAAGGAAAAGGACCGCCCAGTGTGTCTCTCTGTGTATTCACATTTATGGGCATGTGATGGTGGGGTTTTTTGGTTTCAAATCTGGGACCACTGAATAATTGAAATCTACTGTTTGATAGATATGATATGATCACACCTTTCCCACTGAGGCAGAAATGGTCTGAACACATGCATTAAAGCCACACATCACAAGATATGAGGATATCTTGATGAGCTGAAGATTTAGTCGAGAAAGCATCAGATTCCCAAAAAGAGTCTTAACATGCAACAGCAATTTTGAATTAATCAGCAATTGGAAAAGTCTTGATTCGGTAAAAAATTCCTCTTAACATAAGTGTAATGATTTGATTCGCTTATCAAACAAAAACACCTGGTCATAGAAAAAAGGGACTGATAAAATTGAAATCCAGGCCAGGAATAGTGGATGTGAACATTTGTTTGAGGCCAGGGGAGCATTAACCAAATCAAGTAAGAATTTCACTTAGGGCGAAAAGCGTTGTCTGATTGTGGCAAGGGAGAAGCTCTCCAGAGCACAACTCATAGATTGCTAATAACTGAACGCCAAAGCATAAGTTAAAAGAGGATGCACCAAACTGTGTCGTAATCAGGCAACATACCAAGAGTTAGTTGTTTTTGGGTTTATTTTCTCCACGATCCTGGACGAACTTCACTTTATCTGTATTGTTCTCTGAAGGGGATGCGTGGCTACCAGTAAACCCGACACCTACAGCGTATGAACACAGTTTATCTCCAGGTAAAAGGAGCTGTGAGGATATTTGCTGCAGCGGCAGCCTAAATAAAGACAAGAAAGGAGATGCCAGACAATCAGAAGTGAGCAAGAACTCCGACATGTTCACTAAATCTCGCTCTGAGATTTCTTTCTCCACTGAGTGAACTCTCAGTGGGGATGTGCTTTGCCTATTTCAGATAACTCTGCTTACTTTGCCATAGGAAGCCATTAACTGACAGTGCACGGCTTGAGGTTATCCCCATGGGTGGAACCGCCTTTGGGATATGCTGCGTCTGGCGGAGAGATGAAGAGACTATGACGCCAAAGAGATTAGCTGTTACATTGTGAATGTCTGTTAGAAGAGTAAGGTTTGTAGAGACTATTGAGGGCTACAAAGGGAGTCAAATAATACAAAAGCAGGGCTCAGCAGACAGTGTGATATCCCTTTAGAGACACTACAAGGTTTAGTAAGTGTAAAAAGCACAACGTAACTGCATCACGTGTTCACGGGCACTTTGAGGCACGTTCAGCATCCGCGATGAGTTTTGCACAGATGGGCTGATGTGTGAACACGGTGATAATTACATCGCTACACTTTGCTTCCCAGCAAAGTCTTGCCCTAGATAGATGGAAGAAAAAACACGCAAACAGAAAATGGGTACACATGCTCCCACACTCACACAAACTGCGTGTTCAACTGTATCAAAATTTCACAGTGCCTCTGCAGAGCCACAGCACAACACCACAGTCGGTCTCCTTTTACTGGTAGGGGAGTGACTGGATTCGAGAGCAGAGTGGAAAAAAACACACTATGGATGTGTGTGTGTGTGTGTGTGTGTGTGTGGTTTTTTTTACGTGGATGGGAGGGGTGAGGAGGTATCGGTATGATGCAAGTTTATGCAGCAGTGTCTCTGTGTGCTGCTCCCCTGCTGTCTGGCTGCTTGGCTTCGGTTTAGAAGCTGGGGACTATTAAAGGCATCATTGTCTACACATTTACTTTGCCACTGTTCCTGCTTGTCAGAGGAGCTTAGGCATAATTTGCTAAAAAGTAGGCCCCTTCCCGCAGTTGCCTCACAGCAATACAATGGTGGTGATTTTTGAAGAGACACATTCAGCTCTCCTACCCACGAACCTCCGACTAACCCCCTTTCCTCACAGCTCATCTCATCTGCTCCTGTGCACAATTGTACGGCCGCTGCGCGGAGCGTCCGTCGCTGCAATCACTTCACATTTGTTTCAGCGATTGATTTGCTGGCGTGCGAAGGAGAAAATGAGCGGGTGGGCAGGCAGCGAGGGAGGAGCAAGCGAGGGAGGCAACAGGGAAGTCAGAGGATGTGCGATGCCAGGCTCACATACTGTCGCCATGACAACAGACATCACTTCACAGGAGCTGCACTTAGGATGCCTGTGTGGGCTGAAGTGACATAGTTGAAGGTTGGCATTAGCCTCTTGTGGGTGCCACAACATAACAATCCTTCCCCCGGCTTGCTCATATCTTTATTTCCACCACGCTGCCCTGTTGCTCTCGTCAGCTACCTATTGGGATTGCTGCGGGATTTGTACTTTGTGTGTAAATGCATGTCCTGCCAGTTTGGCTTAACAAAGAAGATTCAATTGACTGAAATGCTTACGGGAAGACATGAGGAGACATTCATATTCAATGAGCCCCTTTCATCGTTTGCGTCACTTTGAAGCCCGTATGTATAATTCTCTGTGATTTGAAGTGATGCCAATCGTGGAAACAATAACTCAAGATGCAGAGACACACCACAGACGCTTAAAGCCCATCAGGAAAATATCATAACACTTGTACACAGTGTATGTCATTGATCAAGATCTAATGCACATAATAATTAATCATATACAGCAGCACCAGCTGAATAGTAATAAACGAATCCAAGAGTTAAAAATGATGAAACGCTTAATGAATCATCAATTTACAAAAGAAGTTTCAAGTCATGCATGTACATTCCCTAACATGTCCTCACATTAGCTGTAAAGCAGATAAAAGGACTGTATTTGATCAGTCGCTCTACAAGTATATGTCTACCTGTTTCTCTTCATGCACAAATAATAACCCTGGCTAAAGGGATTTTGATTTGCTCTTATCAGCATTCAGCATGTGTGCGGCCGAATGCCTTGCTCTCCTTGCAGCTGGCCTTGTTTGTCCTGCAATGCATGTAAGATACATGATGGAATAATGAAAGTATGAATGCTGCTGTTAAGAATGGGTAAGTGTGGGGGCATATAGCATATATGATGATTTAATTTGAATGAGTTATGACTCATCTGTCAGTGGCTATAAATTGTGAAGAAAGTGTGAAAGTGCAGCATGAGGCAGAGCTCTGACTCAGGAGGGGATCATGCTTAAGCCTATAGGGTTTATACTCGATTGTTTCAATTAAGATTCTCATTATTCCATCAGATATTCAGAAACTCTGTCGTATTCATGCAACAGAATTTGCACTTATCGGACTGGTTTTGGTACTATAGTAAAGAATTTTTTTATTTTTTATAAAAAACATTTTTTTTTTACTGTAAACCGAATAGGACTTCCAGTCACGTTTTAGTTTTTTGGTCAAGCACAGAAAGATAGAGATAAAAAGTATAGTTTAACTTATACTTGTAGCTTACTTGACTATTCCATTTAGTGCTTCTTTATGCTTCCTCTCAGCTGTTTAACAGGGCTGCCATGATTATTGCAATACCCTGGTTACGCCATCACGTGATGCCCACAGTAAGATCAAACTTTCTACCGTGTCACCGCAAAAAAACAGCATTGATGGGGCGATGCATATCCAGCGTACGTTGTATATACTTTAGCCTGTATACATTATATACCAAATATATTTTATTTAGTTTCATAATGATATAAAATATTTACATAATATAAAAGACCATAAACTTCGCTAATTTAAGGCGGCGCACAGTGACGTTTTTTTTGTTCTTCAAATTTCTGTTCTGTGTTATAAAGCTATAACAATAGCATGTTTTCTAGTATGCAGTATAGAGCAGACCAGAGATGAACCACTGATGTTGCATTCACATGGTAACAGCACCAAGAACCCTCTAGGCTGCCCTTGTCACTGACATTCAAGATTTCAACTATTACATTAGTGTATATGACAGTCCAACCTTCTGTCGTCCTCAGGAAAAGCACTGGGCTCATGTCACTACAGATGAAGAAATGAAGCAACGTATGCATATATCACAGTTCCTCATCAAGCTTTATGTCTGTCAGATATTCAATCATTTACTATAACCTAATAATACATCCGCTTTCTTTTCAAGGCCCATCATCACATATACTTGTATTGATCTGAAACAAGGTGACAGGTTAAATGTTCACATGTTCCTCCAATGGGAGTCTTATTCCAGGGATCTGTCACGAGTCATATCGGCAACAGCACCATTAACCTGTTTGGCTTTTTAAACCGAGACACTGTGGCTTTAATTTATTGGAGTTGGACCATGTGTCTGTCAACAGGAGGAAATTAACACTATTACAAGAAATTAAGTCAGTGCAGATAAAACAAGCTTGCTGCTGCACAAGGTATATTAGTTGGACCACGTTGGACAGTTCTGGTTCACTACTGGCCTTCTCCGCAGGTTAGAGGCCACAGCAGACTTCATTAAAAGTACAGAATTGCTTTTGATTCAAAATAAACCGGGGAAGATGGTTGGCCCTGACATGCACCGGAACAGGACTTAATGAATGAATGACTACAGGATCATTAGCAGCAGTTTTTCTGTCCTCAGCATTGTGCAGAGCAGGACAAGTAGCTCAGGGTTTGGGGACGTGGGTTTAACAGTTGAAGCCGCCAGCCAGGTTACAATAAGCTTCTTTGGTCCGCAGTGGGGATTTGGCCTTGAATGATCCAGAGGTAAATTGTGTTGCTGAACTCATCCAAATCCTCACAGTAGAGGAGGGAAAGTATTACAGCTGTTCATGATGTGTGAAAAGTAGCCAAAGCTACATTATACTTTGTTATATATATATATATATATATATGTATAGTTTTGAAGACAAATCATCAATAAAAAATAACACTGAGTAAACAGTCATAATGAAAACATATTCCATTCATCACAACTCTGCATGATTTCATCTTTGCTACCACACAGAGGACAGTGTGGTTGTTAAAAGATCCCCAAAACTATAAGACCCTAAAGCTTACAGCTGGTTTTCCCATTCATTCTGCTCACTGCCAAACTTTGCACAGCCAGATTTTCCAAAAAAGCTAAAGGGGGCAGGGAGAGGGCAAATCCGAGAGTGGCATCCTTCCAGCCGCACAGACACACACCCCACATAAACACATGGGCAACGTGACCTCTTGGCATCACAGATAAGCGTCACAGAGATAAAATTAAAGGTACACTTCACGGATTTTACAGTTGTATATTATCTTATGTGGCTCTGGGGAGTTTGAGGAAACAATCCTGATGATGTCATAGTGACCTCATTGCAGGATAGCTTGACCCATACTCATAGGAAAAAGTCAGGATGCCCCCTGGCTTTGTGGAAATGCAGTACTAAACTTGGTAAAATAATACTGAAGTCTAGTTAGCAGAATTCACCACACTCGAATACAGCTGTTTCACCTTAATGGCATTGTACTGGAGGATTTAGGCAAAACTGTCAACGATTAGCCGGTGAATGCCGAGCACAGCAGAGTGCTTCAGACTTTAAGTTCAAACATTGTCTCTGCAGTGTATATTCAGTGCCAGTCTCAGAGGACAGGGTCCAAAGAGAACTGACATTCTTGTATGATTAAATTGGTGCTATCTGAAGCCCCACCCAGGGGTACGTCGTAATCCCCAATGTGCAGAGCACACTGTTCTACTCCAACGAATTACTTCTCCTACCCGACTGTATATCCTCATTTGTCTCTGATTGAAGCACATACACTGTAGACGTCCGTTGGGTGTTCCCCGGGGGATGGAGAGGAAGAGGCAGAGGAGAGACAGGCAGGGAAATAGAAGACCGAGAGTGAGAGGGAGGGTGTTGAGGAGATAGAGTTATCCATGGTCTCATTACGGTGGGAAATGTGAGGGTCCCGATCCAAGGGAATGATGAAGGACTCTGTGGAGGAGGCCTCTGAGAACCAACAAAGACGGCTTTAGTTTCACTGGCAGAATGCATTTGCATAGCTTAGAAGCCAAAGCGTCTGAACCGGGGCTCATGAAAAGAAACCCCAGCAATTGCTTGGACTTCAATGCAAACGAGAGCGAGCAAGAGCGAGAGAGACAGAGAGAGAGGGGTGGGAGAAAAAGCAGAAGGAACTTTCTCTCTTCGGCAGCATAACACAAAACGAGATCAGGAACATCTGCACATCCCATGGAGGTTGTCGCCGACTGACTTTGATGCAAAGAGAACACAGTGAAGGCGGTACGTCTCCAGATAAAGTTGCAAGCAGAAGATCATCACCATGCTATCATAAGACTCGTGTTCCAATGTAGCCGTTTGCTTGATATTATTATTTAGTGCAGTTTGATTGTCAGCAACATTGCACACAAACGTCACTTGAGATTACTGAGCAGGTCTGTGGGCACGTCACAGGATGTTTCCATTTGCTGTGATGGAGGAGAAGCTATAAGGGTCAATCAAAGCTCTGGAGACCAACGCAGAGATGAGCACAGGTCGAGATAATAGAGGAGTCTTCTTCTGGAGAATGGTGAATGGATGAGTGTGTGTTGAATGAAAGGCATATACCAAAAGAAAAGAAAGAGGAAAAGATGGGGAGAACGAGTTAGAGGAGAAATGCGGCAGATGTTGAACTTCGGAGGTGCCTCTTTTTTCTCCCTGTCGCCTGGAGTCGTGGTGGAATGACTAGCCTTCATCAATCCTCTTTAATGACTCTGGCAGCACCACTTAACGCACCAGTATGTGATTTCTTCATTACCACACCATGATTCCACCATTTAGTTGGCAGCGATGACATGTACTGTTGTTGGTGGAGAAAAAGAATCATTGGAAATCTAATTTTCGTGAAAGATGATGGAATGGATGATTGAATCTGGTGGTAGGTATTATTGAAATGATTTTCAATTTGAATGAAATAAGAATATCCAGCACTGGGTGAGTTTCAGAGATAAGGCTGAGGGCTTGGCCTCTCTAAAACCAAAAAAAACTTGTTGAGAAACTCTCCCACTTCTAAGTAACTTGGCACCATTGTGTGTCATTCATTCAGTCACACATTCACCTGTGGTGCGCAATACTCAATTTCACTAACCCTTACCTCCATCATGTGTCAAAACCTTCAGTGCACACAATGTGGTGGGGGGGGGGGGGGGGGGGGGGGGGCATGCATGCGGATTTTTGCCACCATCAATAATAAATGTTGACTTTTGAACCTTGCAATTTTCATTCAGACCACCTCACTGGAGAAATGCAGTATGCTTTAAACATGAGGTGAATAGAGGGCTCTGCCAGGAGTGTCCCCACGCCATTGACAAGAATGGGATATCATGTGTAAGTTTTGTGTCCTAAACATCTGTTTAGGGGGTAAATCCTTAATAAAGCACACATACTGTAGAATAGGTAATAGTAATGGAAAGAATAGGGGGCTACTGTATGTTCAGGTTGAACAGCAAACAGAACCACACAAGCAGAAACTGTTAAATACTATGTCCCTGTGTTTCTTCTTCTGCTGCTGCTGCATAAGCCTTCTAGATTCACACATACCACTGTGGCAACACCACGTCGAGAAGTATGGGACGGATTCCTTCTAATGAGCTTGCGTCTTCATCTGCACACACATGCCGTAGCATAGACAGCTTGCGCACACCACGAATCTGCAGCTTTGATCTGACAGTCGTGCGATCAGTTGTGATGGTTGGTGACATGCCCGTCTCCCCCTGAATATATGTTTGTCTTGGAGAGACCGATTCAGTAGATATGGAATGCATATAGATGCGATAATTTCTTGAGACAGCCATGTTTGCTGAGAGGTTTGAAGATCCTGAAGATACGTGTCTGCTAGACATTTTCTTATATGTTTTAATGTGAAAGCAACAGGTGCTAGAACATCAGACATGTGGTTATAAGAATATCTGTGCACATATATGAGCCATGTGCTGAAATTGTATTATCTTAATAACTTCCTCCCTCTACAGCAAAAGAAAAGGGGGGAAAATCCTGGTGCATTATTGGTCAGGTGCAGCCCCTTGACTGTTCCTGTCAGGCTCACAGTAGCCTCTTATTGCTACATCATCTCCACACACACACACACACACACACACACACACACACACACACACACACACACACACACACACACACACACACACACACACACACACACACACACACACACACACACACACACACACACACACACACACACACACACACACACACACACACACACACCACTACGACAGAGTTCTTTTTAGTGCTAGGCAACGACCTCTGAATCACACCATCCCACATCTCTACTTGATCTCATGTTCGGATTCGGCCAAGCACAATCTCTGCTGTGGTCAGAGCCACTGTCACCGGTGACAGGTCAGGGCTGTGCGCCTCAAGGTTTCCTCCCTCGCCCAACGTTAGTGCACATGAATCATTATTTCCTCACAGTGCTGCTGCTGCTGCTGCTTCGTTGCTGCTGCTGGGATTCAGAGTTGACATCATCTGTGCCACTGGTTGCACAAGCAGACAGGGTAAGAGACAGAAGTGTGTGTGAGACGGAGAGAGATTCAGACAGACATGAGGAAGAAGTATAGACAGACAGATCAACCAAATATAAAAGCACTCATGACTCTGCATACCAAACGTTACTGTTCAGCAGACTACAGTCTTTACATCCAAAAACACATTTGGCCACATGTAAAGTAAATGCCACGCCAACCTTTTGAATCATAATCAACAATTTACATGTACAGTGTGTGGGTGTCCAGTCTGAGAGGCTATAGGCTTCAAGGGAGCTCTAGCGGGTTCCAGTGTAATAGGTAGCCTACTAAATTTAGCTGGCTCACACACCGTCCTGAGTGATGGATTGGATGATAAAAGGGATTGTGCATGATTGGCTGCACACACGATTTGCTGTATAACCTCAGGGTTGCTGAAAACATTTGGAGCCTCTCACTCAAACATGACTTTCAGACCTCGTTTGTCACCCTAACAGGAGCTGATGCTGCATGTTTGTTTGATTTTTTAAATGGTATAACGGGACGTTGTGATTCTATAGGGAACGAGCAGCAGTTTATGAGCATCGCTGTTTTTACAAGGTCATCACATATGGTGTCAGGAGAACCAAACATGCACACACTCACCATACACTCCTTGGCAACGGATGCCGTCCACGATCAGCGCCAGCAGCCCCAAAACACAGATAATAAGATCCATCCTTTCCACGTTAATCAATGCATATCCAGCTCTCAATGGCATGAAGTCCTTTCAGGGGAGGTGCAGCCTGACTGAGGTGCATAGACACAGCACTGCTCTGATCCACACGTCGACGAATGTAGTCTCAGTGTACACTGTGGGGGTATGTATGCAGGCAGGAGGAAAGGTAGCGGGGGTTTTGGTGTCCACTGCCTCTAAGTTGAAACAGCGCAGCGTTGGCGGCACGGAGACGCCGCGGAGGACGCGGGGAGTGGGCTGCAGAAAGCCCGGCCTTATAACGAACAGCGACCTCTCCTCGCCTCCAGGTGGGTGCCCTCCTTGCAGGAAAACCGCGTGTCCCTCTCGTCTTTAGCGAAAACACCCGGGGTGGAAAACCGAGGGGGCGCACAGACGCTGCAGACCACGGGCGGACGGAGGCTCGGTGCCCACGGACATTGCTTCTCTATTCCAGCTGTGGCCACGACCCGCTCCGCGGATGATGCTGGTGCTGATGCTGCTGCTGCACTGACTGCGCGCTGTCAAACGGAGCCATCACCTCTGCTGCACAATCCTCGCCGATTCTCGATAAAGTCGCCGAGCTGCCGTTGGCGATGCTGACAGTGAAGACTCGTGCGCTCTCAGTCACATCACGACTGCACCCCGACCGACGCCCGGTGGCGACGACGACGGGAGGCTGCAGTCCGGTGCGGTGAGCGGCGGCGCGGCGCACGGTCGCTCCACAGCTCCTCGGAGATTCCCCCGCTGATGTCTCGGCTGTTATGAGGCCACTTTTCTAATGAATTCACGCGACGGTGGGAGCCGGACGTGGCCGCCGTGGAGCCAGTTGGGCATCAGTCACGTTGCGCAATACGTGCTACGGAGAACGAGTGGCACCGCAAACGGTCTGTGGCTACGTCAAGAGGTGCGTGGCTTCCAGCGCTCATCTGTATGGGAGGCTTCGCTCAGCGTCAGGAAAGGCATGAGAGGCGCAGCTGCTGGAGAGAGAGAGAGGAGAGAAGGAGAGAGAGAGAGAGAGGGGGGGAGAGAGGAGAAGGAGAGGAGAGAAGGAGAGGGAGAGAGAGAGATAGAGGGGGAGAGAGGAGAGAAGGAGAGGGAGAGAGAGGGGGAGAGAGAGGGAGAGAGGGAGGAGAGAAGGAGAGAGAGAGAGGGGGGAGAGAGGAGAAGGAGAGGAGAGAAGGAGAGGGAGAGAGAGAGAGAGAGGGGGAGAGAGGAGAAGGAGAGGGAGAGAGAGAGAGAGAGAGAGAGAGGAGAGAAGGAGAGGGAGAGAGAGAGAGAGGAGAGAAGGAGAGAAGGAGAGGGAGAGGGAGAGAGAGAGGAGAAGGAGAGGAGAGAAGGAGAGGGAGAGAGAGAGAGAGGAGAAGGAGAGGAGAGAAGGAGAGGGAGAGAGAGAGGAGAGAAGGAGAGGGAGAGAGAGAGGTGGGACCACTGGAAGTCAGGAGCTCGAGCTTTGACAGAGCTTTGCAATCAACACTGAGCACACAGTCTGACTTCCTGTGTGTCAGTCTCACCGTGCCATGCTCCATCAGACAGGGAGGATGAGGAGCTGTTTGTCATGTGCAGCATCCATCTGCTGCATCAAGACTTCTTTGGCCCGAGACAGTGATGCGTGTCCATGTTGGTCCGAGAACACACACACACACCACTGCTATTGCCACCGTGAACTTTCCAGCAATAGATAACTTTTAAAGTTTTTAAGAGTCACAGCTAAGTGGTTCCAAAATGGAGTCCCAGAAGGCCCTCAGGGGCCCTGCTGGCAGTTCCGGAGGGGGCTCCTGCAAAATCAAAAATTCCATTTCACTGCATCCACTTTTGCCGTATTTAGTGACTAGAAATATGTCAGTGAAAGAGCGCGCAGCCAGGACTGTTCTGACCAGCGGTTTCACTCTCACCACTCCAAGTACTGACTGATGGTCTCACAGAGCTTTTCAAAGGAACATTAACATTATACTGTAAATGGTTCCTCTTCATCGCATTTCCTGTTAAGTGTTTGGTAATAATATCAATAACTGGCAGGATCTTTATACAAAGCAGTTTCCTAGCAACACAATTTCCATTTAATGGTCTTAATTAGCATGATATTTTCCCCAGTGGAGAAGTTATACTTTGGGGACAAATGCGGATGAATGTCAGGAGCCCCAGTTTGATCCATTATCATACAAACAACAAAGGCACGGCTATGAATCTGCACTCGATTAGACTTCACTGTGATTCATGGCAATTAACAATCATATTTTAGGGCCTATTTAATTCTGTAACCAGCTGCCGTCCGTTTTAGGAGCAACACTAAAGCCGGATCGCTAGCCAGATTTCAGCTTTAGATCATCCTAACAAAAACTTTAACAAGGTCTGAAAAGGTAAATCAAGTAGGAGAGAAAATGTTTTTCCATAAAGCCAAGTAAAAAGTGAAAAATGAAGAACAGAGACTGTACTTGAAGGGCCATCTCCTCATGCATCTGGGGATCTGCAAGGCAAGGGACTGCTGGAGCACCAGTGAGTGGTTTGGCACCCTCTACAGGGCTAAATCTACTAAACCCATTATCGTGCAGTCATTGGAGGATATGTCCAGTTTGTGATCAGCCAGTAATATTGATTGCACATGCTGACTTTAAAATAGAAATAAAGATGACGTTGTGATCATTTTATTAGCCTTGGTAGATTTCCATCAGTGTTATCCAGCCCAGCTGCCAATATTTAATCCATAGACGAGGGCCTGTAGTGGAACAGAGGAGTAAAGTGAATTTAGCAGAGTTAATATTTGATATTGGCTATTCAAAATTTAATTTTAGGACCTAAATGATTAATTTTGTCCATCCATTTTATACGGTCATTAGTGTGGCGTCCTTGGAGCAGTAGAGATTGCAACTGTAATCATTTAAACGTTTCAGATCTTATTTTCTGCAAATAACTGGCCTTGTTTTGTGTGGAATGGAGCTCCATAATTTCGTCCTCATTAAATCAGGATGTTTAACCATCTCTCCCTCTACCATCCTCTCACTCCCTGTCTGTGAGAGGAAATGTGCATCTGTTCATGCAGGTGTAAGAAAAATGCTCCTTTCATTCCCAGATAAATAACTAAAATACAGATGTCCGGTTAATACATCAGTTAATATTGAGTGTTGATGAATTCAGATTGAATTTTCTTCAAACAACCTACACCTACAGGCAATTTAGAGTCAATTAACCTAAAGGCTGCATGCATGAGTATCCAAAGAAAACCCATACTTCACACTGCATGTGTTTTAAATTGTCTGCCATTTCTGACACTGACACTATCACATGCCTCCCCCCACCTGTAGAATCACCTGACCTGCTCATCCTCCCCACTCAGCTGCTCACCTGTTCTCAATTCCCTCCTTCGCTCTCCAGTATAAACATGTACACCGCTTTCACTTCCGCTCGCCCGCTGCCAGATTGTCTTTGTGCCATGTGCCTTTGCTTTCCAGCACTCTGTTCTTAGCTTGCTTGTTTTGATCCTGATCGTGTTTTGGACCTTGTCAGTGTTTTTCAGTGTCTGTTTGTTTCGTGGATTTTGCCTCAGCCCGACCCTTTGTACTTTGTTTGCCTGCTTGAATTTTTTTTTTGCTCAGCAAAGACTCTTTGCTTTTACATCTGCCTCCTGAGTTGTGTTCTAGGGTCCCTTCTCTGAGAACCGTGACAGCTGGTTGAAGCTAGTGCAGTGTCATTTATTTTAATTGCCAACCTACTTCGACTGCAATATTGATGTCTCTCAAGACATGGATAAATATTTGGTTGTCAGGACTGTTTGGGAAGAGTTAACCAGATATGTCAGTTGAATACCCTAACGTATAAATGTGCATTTTATAATGTGATGATGTATGTCACTGACCCCATCAGCTTGCTAAGCATTCTGTTTTTAGTGTACCCAGCTGAGCCAGACCAATTTACCGGTTGCCCTAATATCTGATACATTGCAATGCAGAAAATATGTTCATTTATGTTCACATTATAGGTCAAGTTGTGTTTATTTGTTTGCATTCGTTTTATTTTATGCAATGTAAGACGGTTGGCAAAAAATAATTGCTGACTGTGTGAATACGCAAGTCAATAGGCTTATAATATCACTGCCCCATCATTAGCGCACAAGTACATTTGTTTATTCCATTAAATGAATGTGCTCTTTGATGTATCCTTTTTCCATTTATGACTTTATTCTTTAGCTGCAGCCCTGGTGGTGTCAAATGTATTGGTGATGAAATAATAACAAATCAAGAACATGATTCAACGTGGTAGGCTGGTTTTCACATCTTATAAGTACAACAGGTACAAGGCTTCAATAAGACTCTGTTGTAGGATTTTGTCGGTATACAAAAGCACAATGAAATGCCTCGACATTGCTGCAGCCAAAATGAAAATAATGAAATAAAGAAGACAGGAGGGGGCTCTCCTACATTGGAGTACACTCCAGCTGAGGAGCTGGCCCTCTGCAATAATGAGGGTTGCTCGCAAAAAAACCAAAACTGTCAGGGTAGAGCAAAAGGGCTTTGTTGGTCTCTGGACACTCCGCCCTCCTAAATGAGACCCACTCACAATCCACCCACCAAGCACCACAGGATCATCTACAAGTGGGGACATCATTTTCCAAGTGAAATAATGGTCAGTAGGTGGTGCTTTTCAATGTATTCATCTGTTATCTTCCTAGGTTAACAAGATGATTTACGGTGAGATGGGAACCACCAAAGTAACCCTGTAAACTCGGAGTTAGACCTGAAGTTACGAGAACAACAAATCCTTGCCCAAATTACAGACCTCAGGAGTCGCTCAGTTGGTGATATTTTTTCTGGTAAAAAGCCTGATGATCTTGACCTTTTATTTTTTTTAGCATTATGTCAGAGTGAACTCTAAATTACAGGTCCATAGAACATTTTGTTTTTTTACTTTGTTTTGTGACCAATTCTCTCAAAATATGAATAGTAATACTGATGTAATTAAGTGAAGTAGAGTCATTTTTTCCTAGATTTCTATAGAAACTGACTTATTTTTGTTACCTGTGGAGTTGCCCTCTGCTGGTCATTCGAGATAAAACAGGTTTAAGGCAATTCCGCAATGGCTATACTTTTTGGACCCGGTAACTATTTCTATTTTATATACAGTCTATGGCTGATCTGTAGTCGACAAGCAATGTGGTTAAGTAGATAGCTTGTCATGTAGTTCAACTAAACATCCACGTGCTTTTAAATCTAGAGTAAATAATGCAGACTTTAAAAAGTAATCCCTTAATGTAATCTGTTGATTTTGAGAACTCTGATTACACCTAGTTAAATTATAACTGTGACTGAATATACTTCTGTATCTAGGATACAAAATATGAATAAGTATTTAACATGTATACTCTTTCTGCCCGAATGTACCTCTGCATCACCCGTTCAATATGGACCAGAGAGGGAGGCAAGTGGCAAAGCTTGGACTTAAACTCGCCATCTGTCTATCGTGGATGAGCTTCTCACACTGTCGGTCTTCTTCTTCCCTTGTGGAATTAAGTGTGTAGCCTTTCATATTTAAGATATCTTCTGTTACTACAGTGCACTGACATTAGTAGGAATGCAATTATGAACCCCATTGTGAACACAGAGTCTACACGTAGCATCATGATGCGTTTCATAAATATAAAATGCCCTCACTACAATTGTAGTTAAAGCTGAATGACATTTCGCTAAATTTATTCAGTCCTAAAATGCATGAGGTGTTGGATATGGTATGAAACAAGACAATCTGGCATTTGGGGAAACCTCTGTTGACCCCACATTCATCTTCACAGACAGCAAAGACCCAAATGACGTCAGAGTTAAATACAAGGCCACTCGGCCAAAGAGGAGTGTGTATCTGTGTTTGTCTAAATGTGAGTGTGTGAGACAGAACATGATAGGGTTAGGGCTTTCGTACTTAGACAATATTCTGCTCTGGTTGTCATCACACATGAGCACCCCTCAAATGGAACAGCGTGTATTTTTTTTCCATCTCACTGCCTTAAAAGTCATATAACAGCCAGTGGCCACCTGTGAAAAAACTGCTTGTCAAACAACGCTCAATTTCTTTTTGTCCAGTCAACGTTGCTTCATTGAAATTGTCAGCATCACTTGGCTAATGTGGCATCTGAAGTGAATGATTACTTTAAACTTCTTTCCGGGGAACGAGAGGACGTCGTTCAGCACACCCCGAGGGAATTGAGAAAAACGTCATAGGCTTGAGCATTTGGATTCAAAAGGCTTTTAGTGGGTACAACCAACTGCAATTACCTACTCCTCTGAACAACCTGAAGCATTATTAAGCATGCAGAAATCTGCAACATCTAATGCACAAGGACCTATGGCTGTTGTTCAAAATGTGCACTTCCTGTCAACCCTTGCATACTTTTTCACTACAGTGTGCACTCATAGGACGCAACCCAGCATCCCCCCGTGTGCTTCTCTCGACGAATGTCTCTCTTAGAAAATAGGTCAGGATTTTGGAAATTTTAAAAATGGACAGACGATTAGGTTTCTCCATGTTATGATTTGTTTACAGTGAGGCAATGCCTTGAATGTGGCTTATTCCAGCCCGGCTGGAGGGGAAGTCACAGCGGGGAAAAAATGCATCCAAAAAGATCACACTACTCTGTTCCAGGCTGCAGCTTATGGAGATGCAAAGGCAAAGTGCAGTCTTATTTGGATAAAAATCCAAGCACTGATGAGTTGATGCATACTCGCTCTGGTGATCCTCTGAGGAGGAAACGCAGTCTTTTATGTTAATGGGATAGAGACTGAATCTGTACTGAATGCTCTTGCATGCCCTTCCACATGAAAAACGTGGTCTCCATTTAGATTCAGCGTTTTGAGTTTTTCTGTTGAGGAAAGACTCATCCCCAGCACAGCCTTTTAACATGGACTAGTCTAGGATCTCATGCTGAGAGGCAGGCCTTAGCCTAACTATAAAAACAAAAGGCAGCTGCGAAAGGAATGATGTGTTTCTATTCTACAAATGTTCCCTCGGACACCCCCGATTTCTCTGGGTAACGGCACTCTGACACGCTCTGTATTCACGGCAGAAGGAAGCCTGTCGGCAATATTTACACACATAACTGGGGTGAAAAGAGGTAGATTGCACAATGAGGTGCAGCGGATCATGGCAGCTGGTACAAAGATGCCATCAGAATCCGGAAAAGGCAGGTCTTTGTCACAGTCCCCGCTGAGATATCAGGGCTGGTCTCAGAGGTTGACCAGTCAATTAATTCTTTATAGTGGTGCAATGACAGTTTCACATTTGAAGCTTTGTAAAACTTGCCAAAATAACTGTGGGGAAAGTACAAAGCACAGCCAAAATGAGTTTGTAAACCACAAACTTTTTTTTATTTGCTTTATTCACAAGAGGACGATAGAATTTTTATGACACCCTGAAACAGTACTGATTAAAATCCCCACCAATCAATTTATTCATCTGTCTATACCGTGATTAGGAAAACCTTTAATGTTTCCCTTAATGCAGCTATCCATTTTAACACAGGAGAACTTCCTATTGGCCTATTGATCAGCTATACTCCCTAGTGATTCATCACAACTCATCATGATTGATTCTGCCATGGCTGTTTTGGTGCGACAGCACAGAGTTAAAATGGCATGCTAAGTAAGCTGTATGCTGTATTTGAGGAAGGTTTCCGAGCTTTCAGATGCGTCTCATGGCCTTGGAGTTTGTTCAGTTGCCATGGAGAGTAAAGTAATAGTATGCTATGATAAGAAATATATTGTTCTTAATTGGTCCCTATAATTGTGACTTATTGATAATACAATGTAAATGTAAGCACATACATAAATATACTAATAAGAACTGTTTACAGACACAGGTGTAACTATTATGTGTAATATTAATACTAATGTATCTTTGTGTAATAATGAGTATAATAAGAAACTGAGCAGACGATGTGTTACTGTCATGGCAACTGTAAAACACTGCTGTGTATTTTCAGTTCAGTGCTCATCACAAATACCATAATCTAAGGGAGTACAATCAGGTTTCCAATATAAAACCCATCAAACGCGTTGTAAACGTGATTCACGGTTTAGTATGCAGCACTACTTGGCTCAATGTCTGAGAATGTAATTATCTCTCTGTAAAGAAGGTAAAGTGAAGCCCATGTTAGCCTTTGTGTCCTTGGCTGCAGATCTCATTCTGGGTACATTCATTGCACTACACACTGCACTCGACAGACAGTAAATTACATTACTTACTCCGCTCAAATTGCAGGTAAAGAGTGACAGAGGAAATCCTCATTCAAAAGTTAACTTTGGCTATTTTGTTTGTATCCAGGCAACCTTGCCTCGGCAACAAATTGCACCCTAATCCAACCTCAACCAGTAGAAAGGCTATTAGAAATCACTGTATGTGTGAGTACACAAACCCATGCGGATAATTGGTTGTTTCATAAGAAAGATGCCATTACAGAGTTATTATTTTCTTTATCTGCGGCAGATTCTATGCCTGATTCTGCGTGAAAGCCTCATTGTGGTTCAGAGCTTTTTGTGAAACCACAGTAGGGCCAGGGGCAATAGTAGAAAGAAATGAAGTATGGGTAAAGTGGTGTGTGTGTGTGTGTGTGTGTGTGTGTGTGTAATACAAATGCCACTCCATTCAGCAGGACAGTTGCCATAGATATACACCCAAATGAAAAAGGGCCACAATCACTTTAAGCCGAGTTGCGAGCAAACATTAATTATTTATGAACAATGAATATTGCATATTGCTCTCAAAATTGTTGTTGCCTCTCCTTCATAAGACAGCGGATTTTATTTACATGGCTGAATATTCAATTCCATGGAAGCTGAACTCTAATCACTTTTTTCTACATGTAACAGAAAATTCAACCATCATGCAGTTGATATTTGAAAAATGTATCTATGTTAGGTTATTTGCATTTCATGTCCTTCCTGACATGCAACATAAACAAGGTCCCTCTACAGGACCCTGGAACTGACTTTTTACGTTGAGCTCAGTCATGTTTATGGTTCTATCATCCATGGCCAATAAACAATGTTGTGCCCGTTATTTTCACCCAACATTGCCTTCTGATGTGTCCACTTTAAAAAGCAATCGAGTGGTCAAACAAAGCTTGAAACAGTCGCGGTGTAACCATTGGCTTTTCTATTGTGCACCGTGGTTCAGATGTAGGGGAATAATGGCGCGGCCATCTGCTCACCTACGTGTCTTTTAAATTGTATCCTTTTTCTATTGTATTTAAACAAAAACATGCATTCAGAGGGCACGCTGACGTTTTCTGGCACAGATTCACACTAGGTCCGAGTCCCACAACCAGAAGATTATATTGAAAATATAACACTTGATTTCACTTTGATCTTTCCGTCTTCTGTCCCTCTTCGGGGTTAAGGGCCGCAGCCTATCACAGTGTGCATAACCGTGGTAACACTCTTGATCTAGTCATTTCCAGAGGAATCACCGTCACTGATCTTGTGGTGTATGACGTGAATGTCTCTGATCATTACTGTGTATCCCTCATCACTTCTTTAAATAGATGAGAAATCATTCTGAAACCATAAGAAGAAGGCATTTAAATACGACTCCGGAAAAACTATTTGCTGAGCTCTCAATTTCCTAAATATGTTTAATTATCCTGGAGATGTAACCTTCAACCTTCAACGGTGTATTGGCTGACAGTCAATAGAGTTACTGCTATAACATTTTTAAAATGGTATCACATTAAAGTGTGGCCATGGATGAACAATGATATTTGTCCAAAAAAGAAGTGAAAGGTAAACCAAAGTATTACGGAATGAAATATTTGCCTAACATGATAAAAATATGAGACGGACAGATTTTCCTCAGATCATCACTGAGGATAATGGAATCTCCAGAGTCCTTAACCATTGATAGGCCGTTACATCAGGTTCCACTTCACTTCAAGCAGGCTTCGGTTTAGAGATGTGAGGAGTTTGCTACCTTCATTTCTGTCATGACAGAGTTGTCTCGATTAGGCCAGGCATTAGAGGAACAGATAATATGTCCGTTGATGCAACCCTTGTCAATGCTTTACCAGTAATCTCACATACCTTCCTTTGTGAGATTATTACTCAAACATCCTGTTCCACTTGCACTCTTGATCCATTCCCTAGCAACTTCTCCATGAGTGAAGACTTATTATAAAGATAAGTAACACCACTAGAAATATTTACCTTTTCTATTGCCTTCAAGACTGTGGTACTGAAGCCTCTATTAAAGAGGCTAAATCCAGATTAAAACACCCTTAGTAATTACAGGCCTATATCCAAGCTACCCTATATGAGCAAAGTTCTTGAGAAAGTGGTTTGTAATCAACGTAATAACTTTCTCAATGAGAACTGTATTTTAAAAATGATATTAGATCCAACCACAGAACAGAAATGGTCCTGGTGCTCTGGGTCCTCTGATGCTGGTATTTTAACAGTTTGTTACATGGCCCACCAAAAAAGTGGGGAAACTGTTTATAGCTACTAGCTTCAAGACTGGGAAATATCCTAGTTACATTAGACATGCAATCTCTGGTTTCATATCTAAAAAAATATTGAACATTTAGGCTTACATGTAGTGCATTTTTTCTCAACTCTTTCTACTTCCATTTTTATTTTATTTTTTAAATTCCTTTATCCTTTTTTCTATTGTGTTTTGTTTTAATGTCATATCGTGAAGCTCTTTGCCTTTTGTCAAATGATAAAATGAAATGGAACTCAAGAGTCCACCACAAACGGGTCACCATTCAATCACGGCGCTAACACAGACAGACTACCGCATTAACACCCACAGGCAATCTAGAGCTTCCACTTCCCTCGGTTCGACTCTGTCTGGACTGTGGGAGGAAACGTGAGCACACAGACGAAGCCCACTCAGTCACTTGGAGAACATGTTTGTACTTTGAGATTGCTTTTAGCAATGAAAAGTGCTATATAAATGAAATTGATATATTACATGTATTAATATTTATTATTATTATTATTATTATTATTATAATTATTATTATGTTAACTCCACACAGACAGGAACCAGCAGCAGAGCAGGTTCAAACCCAGGCCTAATCTTAGTGTGAACAAAGTCATGTGGGTCACAAAGCTATTCTTTGGATTGGTCCCAAATGGTCCATCTCTACTCCTGATGCATCCAGCTCTGTAGCTGAGAGCTCAGAGATACTGATTTATGAATTAATGTACAGAACTTTTTCTGGCCACCTGATGAGGAGTCCAATACTGACTCTTCTTTTACACCTGATTTGGTCAACAGGTCCTGAAAAACATCAAATTCTTTGGCTCCGAACCGCTCAACTATGTCCATCTGCTGTTTGGTGATCATCCATCTTAAACACAAAATGTATTATATGAGCAGCTTGAATCTTTAAAATGTCATTACACAAAAGTAAAGTAGTATTAAAAACTGTAATCGGCTCCATGTCTTTTGTACCTATTTGAACAAACTGGGAGTGATTTAGGGATCAATAGGAACTGATTTACACTAGCATACTTTGCTCGTCTGGACTTGACATCAGTCAAAGTTCGCTGCAGGGTGTGACAGCAGCAGCCAAAACCTATCCAGGAAGACAGGGCCTGCAGGGATGATCTCTTTGCGATGTCATAAAATTTTAGAATCGCACTTCTGGTTACTTTATGGCAGGGGATGGATATGCATTTGACCAGATCCTTTTTTTTGGTACATGAAAAGTCTTTGCTGTCTGTGTGGACTCTCACTATAAAGTTGGTGGCTGGAGAAAACCTTTGTTCACACATGCTGTCATCATAAATGTTGCAAAACTCAGCAGTTCGGTGATGCTGCTAGTCAAGTTAAGCAGCATCACTGTCAACAAGGCCTTGTTACATCAATTTGAGTTTGGGTAACTTCAGTTAAAGGAATTATGAATAATATTATATAAACATTATATATATATATATACAGATGATATTAATTATTAATAATTATAGGCATTTACTTCCTTTCATGCCTTACTTGTGTACTCTCTGAATGTCTGGTAGTATGTTGGTCTTTTAAGATGTATTTTACTCAACCTTCAGTTAAGTGCGCTTTTGGGGGAATGATATGAGCCGACTTTGACGTGCTCTGCCAACTTCTAAAATATTAATCATGTTGTAAGCTCCTCAGTAACAGAGAACAAGTCTAAGAAGGTTGTTGAAACCTCATCACACGGCATCATCTCTTAGACCTCGTCTGAATAATCTCAATCTTCACAAGAAGCAGCGTCTGGGAAGCGATATGCTCTAAGCATATTGCTGTCAAAAAGGAAGAAATATTTAATTCAGAAACAAACTCTGCTCATTCAGTGTGTACTCTACTGTGGCTCTCATTACTGCGTCCAAGCAACTGAGATATAATTTCCATGATAATTCAGGCATCATAGATGTGTGTGTTAGTAGTAGGTGAAAATTCTCACTTCCCTGTAGATTTTCTGAGCTCACAAGAAGTAAATCTTCCTGCAGAGCTCATTATGAAATTAGATTTAATCTTTTCCGAGATGCTAATGCCAAATTGCATCTGAAGATAAAGCTGGCATTGTTTCGCACATCATTTTATATTTATGTCTGTCGTTAACATGTATGGAAATGCACCCACGACATGGGTGTTGTAAGTACATTAACTGAAATTGTGGGTGGATCAGGGAAGATCGAATAATTCAATCATCAGTCTTTTCTCTATAAATATACACTTATGTCTTATCGCCATTCATCACATTTTCTGCCTGTCATTTAATTGCTGGGCAGGCATCCAACACCCAAGACTTATGTGTCGCTAATACATGTGAAATGAGAACAGACACCAGTGGCAGCTGAGAGGGAACATAAATACACAAGTTGTTAAGAGTATTTGACAGTTTGACAGCCTGTACTATAACTCGGTGTGACGATTCAAGAACTGATTTCTTTCATAGTTTGATCCCTTTTGATTTGAAAATTGCTAATCAGAAGAGTTGTACCTTTGCTGCACCTAAAACAAGACAGAAATAGCTGAAAAGAGGCAATGGGAGTAAATAAACAATAGTGCACCATGGCATTATACTGTATGTGTTCGTGTAGGCACAGACATATGAGCTTGTTTGTGGGTGTATACTCTGGCGCATCTGTGTCAAAGGGGTCGGGGGTTGGGTGTCCAGGGTATGTGTGTCGACATGATGAGTATATCTCTGGAGAGCACAGCCAAGCAGAACTGTGGTTTCGGAGAGGGGCCTAATTATGGTGTGACATGGGTTCAATGTGCTGCCCTCAGCACTGCTGACCAAACACTTCTAATGGGACATGCAAGTGCCAAAGAGCATGTGAAAACACAAGGAGGGCTGCTTGATAAATATATAATCACATCAGTTTCTCCCCTTCTTCCTCTTTGGCTGGTTAAAGGCAGTGCAGGCTGAACTTCATTAAAGAGCAGAAGTAGCATTACTCTCACTGTAGGAGGCTGACCACATCGATAGCTGGATGTGTATTACTCTACAAGCTTTCACTGATTATTCTGTTATGAATGATTCTCGAAACAGTGTGGTGCTGGAGATGCTCAGGGATGTGAGTGCGCCCCATAGATGAGAGAAAGTGTAAAGGAGGCTGTCTGCAGTGAATTTCATTCACCGTCTGCATACAAATCGGACAGCCAGCGACAAGAGATGGAGAGGTGGACAACAGATTTAACATCTCAGTGAGCATGTGAGAATGGTGCAAACTGGCATCTCCCACCTTCGCTCTCTCCTCTTATACGCCCGCCTTCACTCAGCCAGCCTCCCTGGTGATGATGATGGCTGGTGGTGGATCTGTGTTGGCGGTGGCAGCAGCGGGCCAGCTGGCATACCGTTGGAAGGGCAGGTTGGGAGGGCAGCCAGCACGGACGGTCAGAGGCATGTCTATGAGCCGGGCGCTGCTCAGCATGATGCATGGACAGGAAACACACACCAACACAAACAAACAGCAGATTTGTATCACTACACAGCACATACAAGAATCCTCAATGACTATGTGCTCTATCCCATAACCTTCAGATTAAGCCTCTTGACTACATTCTCAATTTCAAGCCTAATGATGCGTTCACATAGCCTGGCGTAGCCGGACTAATACTTAAATAGTCTGGGACCTCAGTTCATTTTCAATTGCAAAGATACGTTACCAACTGATACAGACTAAAATGCCACCAGACGCAATTGGATAGACCTGCAACCAGTGAGAGCAACCAATCATGTGACGTCTGTTGAGCAACGCGAAAAATCTCACGTGAGTAACGCCATGTGAAAATTTGCTTCGTGTTTGGTTTGAACGCACCATAAAGGGCGAATCAGACCAGGAGAAGGTAAAGGAATAATATGGACATTGCTATCACAATTTACAAACATTAGATATTTGATAAATTATTACAGAAGTAACCTGTATACATGCGTACAGGATTAAACAGCACGTTCATGCTGGCAAGTGTGAGGCTGTGCACGGGCACAGTGGGTTTTGAGGTCATTGCTAACGCAAGCATGCCAACATGCTCACAATTACAGTGTTAACATGTTGAAGTTTAGCAAAAATAACGTTCATCCTCCTAGTTTAGAAGAGACTGATGAGAATCAGTTACACAGGCATTAGGCCAAATTAAAGTTTCAACCTGATGACTGAGCTGGGTGAAATGTCAGAAATTCAGATCTACCTGAGAATGTCATTTCATGTATCTCTCCATCTTTTCATCTTTTGTCACACAGATAAACACAGAAATTATGTCTTTTTTTAAATCCATTAACTGCATCTTTGATTGCAGATGATAATTCTTTATTAAATCTGTAATCTTTTGTTTGAGATCAAAGCCTGGCTTTTGTCAAATTTTAGTTAATAACACAATATGTTCAAATTCAAAAAGATCTTTTCATCCTTTTTAATTTTCCATCTTTTTGTTGAAACATTGTCACAGTGGTGATTGTGTCTCTGTCTATCATATATTGTTTGTCAATCTGCTTCTGTCTGTCTTCATCCCTGTCTGTCAGCCTGTCTCTCCACTCATTAATAGGGTTGTGTGTAGTGAAGCTCAGCGGACATTACATGCGCCATCTATCTGCCAGATGTTATTGCTTATACGGTGGCGATTTCATAAGGTGCTGTGACAATTTCATTAACTTGCTGGAAATCAGACTCTTTTCGCAGACAAGCAGGAAATGGAGAAGCAAAGGGGGTTAGGAATTTGAAACGCTGTTACATTAGCAGGATAGGGGAGGAATATCACCAAGGAATTACTTGGCACAATAGAAAAGGCAGAGCTATTTTCCTCTACTATAATGAGATATGCTCGGCTCACGCTACCTATAGTCCTGGGCTGTAGGTAAATGAAAATGAACCAGATCACACGCTGAATTGTTACCGACAAGAAGCTTAATTTGTTTGCAATGTGGCAGATTCTCATATCTGGCCAAAGCAGCATGGATTCAAATTCGCAAATTGTGATACACGGGATGATATCAGACACATCCCATTTCAAGAACATATTGTTTTGGGCTTGGAGTGGAGAAAAATTGCAGTCTTGTGCTGGAACTGCGCAGTCACATGGTTAATGGGGTTTCATTGGAAGCAGGAGACGAGGGGTGATAACCCTCCCTCATCACATTAGTCACATATCGATCTTGACCCTCTGCCAAGTAAAGATGAACACGCAAGGCATAATCCAGTTACCAGCTCTTTCTCAAACCACTCACCGATATGGAGAGGAATTTATGATAAGCATTTCTATTTGCTTACATCTAAGTTTTCCCTGGAAGAGCTGTTTAAAGGCTAAATCTGAATCTAAACTAAAACTACACACACACACACACACACACACACACACACACACACACACACACACACACACACACACACACACACACACACACACACACACACACACACACACACACACACACACACACACACACACACACACACACACACACACACACACACACACACACACACACACACACACACACACACACACACACACACAAAAACAAAAAGTATACACACTAGAGTTATAAGACACTGTGTATTCACACATGCATATATAAATGTACATAAAGAGAGTTCCTGACAGCAGTGTGCGATTGCTAAAGCAGATGAAGAGATAAAGGGGACTCATCAAAAAGCACAATGCTTATACTCAGTGGCCACTGATGCATAATTCATCAAATGATCAAATCTGACAAGATCGTATCTTCCTGTTTGGGGTTTGTTGTGGAACAATGCTGCGTCTTTCACGGCTGCATTGTCGTTGACTGCTGCAAGAGTGCAAGTCTAATTTCCATTTTTGCAGTTGGGTCACATTAGCATACATTTCTCTATGCTGTAGTGTGAAGGCGGGGGGGGGGGGGGGGTACTGGGGTCCTGAACAGATAGGATTAAAGAAGGGTATCCACTGGAGCAGAACAGATTTTAGGAGAGACAGGCAGAACTAGTGAGAGAGAGATAGAAGAGGGATCCAGAGGAAGAGACCTAGAAATAGCTGGACCATGAAGCACATGGGTCCTCCGCAGTACATCTAATACCGGTTATTAGATGGTATTTGAGCCTCTTAGTAGAAGTCAAAACTGCTCAGCTTTGATTTCTCTTTACTGTTAACATCACTACCTCAAACATCCATTCTCTGACACAGGGTCACTTCATCACAACAGTTCATAACAGACCTTGGCGCTCAAAGTGGCCAGGAGGTGAGTTTCTGCCCATGTAATTTAACTTCATAGTTGCTCTACTACTCTATAGTTGCCACAACTGAAAAAAACCTGGATAGAACAATCTAAGTTGCACTCATAAAATGAAACTGTATTGCCAGACAAAGATACATTATATTGTTTAAAGGCATTGTACTGTACAATGGCAGATAGATGAGTTTTCACACTCAGGATGCCTGACTGGGATTCTTGTCATCACAAAGGCTTGAGGCAGGGGCGTCAAGATGAATAGCTCCAACATTAAAAGGATAATTTAGTTTAGTTTACTTTTTTTTAGTGTAGGTTATTTCCCTAGTTTCTGCCACCATGCGAGTTCAATTTCTTTCCAATTACTTAAGCGTTGCCCTTTTTCTCAAATCACCTGGGTCTAACCAGAACTCAATCAAAATCAGAAATGTTTAAAACTTGCCCCTTCATAACAGTTCTGACATTAATCTAAGGCCTGTTAGACAGGCAGGATTAACCGTTAGTTGTGAGCGTAAACAACAGTTACAACAGTTACATTGTTTACACCAAGGTCCAGCTGATCGCACTGAGGCCAGATGCCATTGCTATAGATATTCCTGCAGAAATCACAAAGGATCCAGAGGAGGAACAAAGTGATGAGGGAAAAGAGCTGGACCAAGACAACAGGATTGATGGAGTCAATGAGTATACGTATATGAGATTGCTGGATGAGAGGATGGAGCTTGCAGAATCAGAGGCACATGTGAGTAATGTTATATATTTCAGAAGGGTATGGTAACAGGAAGATACTGCTGCCATTCTCAGCTTCCATATGGTTAGGGCGGACAGGATCAAACGTTTCTACAGTCGAGACAATAAACTGTTGCCGTGATGTCCATATTTCATCCCAGGGAGTTTTCATGTACTATCTTGATTGTTGTCTACCTCCACCCCTCATTTCACCCCTGAGAATCAGCGGATTCAGACTTTTTTTATTCAGGGTGGTTAAAGCCACTTTAGCAGGTTGAAGCCTTGATGCTGTAATGACACGACAAGCTTTGCGCACCTGGATTTGGAGATTTTCTGCCATTCTTCTCTGTAGATCTTTTAAAGCTCTGTCGGGTTGGATGGGGATCGTCAGTGGATCGTGCAGTGGGTCGTCATCTCTCCAGAGATGTGCAGCTGGGTTCAAGCGAGGGCTCTGGTTGGGTCACTCAATGATATTTGTTGTCCCTAAGTCACTCCTGCGTTGTCTTAGCAGTGAGCCATACTGTGGCCATTGTCCTTTTGGAAGAGATAATGCTATTTTGAAGTTTTTCCAATGTTACGTTTCCCTCCATTTTACCCAGCATTTCAGATTTTTACATTTACAGAAACTTGTCCATTTCATCTCCAACCATCCATCTTTGATATTTTTGAATAAAGAAATACAGAATGAGTACAGCTAAACTTTTTACCTTTACCTATATGATGGACGGAACAATATTTAGTTGACTATGCTATCAAATGGACCACAGGTGCTCATTCTGCAGCAGACTTGAGTGATGAATATTGTATTCATGTCAAGTAGTTTTCCTGCCATGACTCATTGCTGTATTTATGAGGTCATCTCCTACAAGTCATGAACTGAACAGTGCCATGTGGCTCTACATGATGACTGCAATGTGCAGCGCGTCCATGCCTTCAGTCCTGTCTGTCCTAACCTTCATCATCACTCATAAGAGCACAGCCATGCTCGCTCTCTCCTAAAAGCTCACAGACAGCCATCCATGATTAATTCACCAACCCATTCCTCTGCTCCAACTGGATAAGTTGAGCACATTAATTTTGGACCTGTGCATGTGTGCGCGAGAGTGTGTTTTTGTTTGACATAACTCAATTGGACAAGGCTATCAGAAAATGTTCGTTTTCATATGGGTGTGTGTGGGAGGGAGAGAAGAGCGTAAAGAAAATTTATTGAAAATGTATTGATGCACCCATAATACCTTTTCTGAAGGATTCTTCATAGCAGCTCCATCTTTTTCTCTACAAGGAGTACATATATGGTATTGATGTTTTGTGTAAAACTATAAAGAACCTTAACCTAGGCCACTTTAAAGAAAATGCTTTATAACATTTACTGATTTTTGGAAACAAAACATCATCTACAGTCACTGAATACAAATGATTAGCCATAATTTAAATGCTTATTCAGAACAATTATTTTCCTACAAGCTGAGCAAGACAAATTGAAAGAAGTCTTTAGAAGGAAATAAATGTGAGCAATGAACTGCTTCCGCATTTGTTTTCTACTTTTGACTTACATTTGAAGATGTTTGTTGCAGAATATTGCAGCTCTGTAGCCCACTGTGTCGAGGAGACATTTGAGTTGATCTTGCAGCAGTTTAAACTCTCTGTAACGCACCAGAGACTCAGCACACAGAGCTGAAGCTAAACTCAAAGCTGATCAAAAGCTTATTTGCCAGCGAGTAGGGATTCTGAAACTCATCTACCAGCGTGTTTCCATTTCATCTGTAGATTTGTTTTATGACTCTTGTGTCTTTTAAGGTCAAATCTGAGGTTGCAGTCAGATAAAAAAAAGTTCTTACGTAGTTGCAGTGCAGTTTGTAGTAGAAACTTTAATTTCCTAATATAATAATAAAAAAAAATATGTAATAAAATATTTATTTGCCATAATTAAATTTACTTTAATAAGATAAAGGTCTGTGCATATGGGACACCAAAACTACGGCAACTACAGTATGTATTTAGCATGTTTCAGAGTCTGTAAAAATGTGCAGAAAGAGTTCAGGTGCCAGTGGACACTTTTAAAACATCCATTTAAGTTGAAATTGAAATGAGCTATACTGTGCTGCTAGCGAGTTTCTGGCACAAAAAAAATGAAAATGGTATAACACCCAGAGTGTATCTCTAATAGAGTCACAACTGTAAGCAAAGATTTATCCTGTTGTCAAGGACTATCAATCTTTGCCCAGGTGGGATAATCCCATGGAGGATATTCACCAGATTGAAAAATACAAGACTTCACTCCATCTTTCCCTCACAGTTCTTCTAACCGGGAGCTTCAGTTTGACCTTCTGCCGGGGGCGAGAGTCTGTTCAACTTTTAAGTCAACCCCGCTCTTGCAAAGGGATGTAAATTAACATTGCTTGGTGCGGTGCAAGGCACATGGATTTGAGCGGGGATTTATGATGAGCACAGCATGCAGTGAAGTTATCAGTATAGAAGCCTTTTTACAGGACAGTTTGCATTTCACACGTTACAGTCAGGTGAAATCGTATTTCTTATGGCATCAGCTGTTATAAAAAAACATTGAGCTCTAGAAGAAGTGAGGCTTCATCTTAGCAGGCAGTTTAGTGACCACTACTTTTAATGCAGTGACAGCAGCAATATAATGAGTGCTGAAGATTGCTGATTCCTCTTTATGTGCCCCTCACAGGATCTCACCAAAACTCTAGCTGCTCATTATCCATGTGGCTGGATATAAAATTCTGTGTTGATATGAGTTTTAGGTGTGTTAGAATATACACAGAAATAAATACACACACGCTCGCACACACTCAAATAGACTTCATAGCTCAACCCACGCTTTTCCATCTTATATATTTCCAGCATGACTGAGCTTACCGCATTCCCCTACAGAGCCCTTCTCCAAACTTGCCGAGTGGTTGAGCAAACACTGTGTATTGGGCCAATTAAAACTCCTCTGGCGTGGGCGAGGGGGTATGTCAGCATGGGATGGATAGATGGGGCATAACGACCCATTTGGGTAATGACCATCTTTTCCCTTTCCCACCCTCCATCTTCTATTTTATATTATTAATATGTATGCATGTATATATGTATGTATTAATGTATGTATGTATGTATGTATAATAACACACCTCTCCATCTCCCCCCGTTTTGTATTTTTGTCTACCCTCCTCCTCTTCACATCCTGATAGCCTGTCATTGCCTCAGTGCTCCTGGGAGCAGTTAATTGCACCTCTTGCACTCCCCCGCTTCCCCATTGTGTGATAGGATGCCGATTGTGGCGGGTACTCACTTTAAGTGATCAATGGCGCGAGTTGCTAAACAGCTCCGTGCAGAGCAGACTGCCGGGATGGTAGCGGTGGTCGATGCGGGGCACTTTTGTGGTCCGTTGCATCACATCCTGTGCATCGTCTCAAGCTGAAGTATGCTGTAAGGCAAAAAGCACAGCAGTCTTTTAAAACAATATCCTCCCTGGTGGTAATGAACAAGTGATATCTTAAGTGGAAAACGGATGAAATTATGAATGAATGTGAGGACGCATCAACTTAAAAAGGCAATATGCAAAATACTCGAGTTGAAAGTTCAACCTTTTTTCATTCTTATAAGAGGCTGCTGTCCTCTCTCAAGTGTCCCTGACAGGTGTCATCACGTTCCAGTTGACAGTTGCGCTGTGCACTCCAGAATGAACAGTGAGTCGGTATGAAGGAATAATGGTAGAATGTGACAAATTATCACATACAACTTGTCAATCATCCACACCCAGGGGTTGTTTGTTGTGACACAAATAGCAGCAGTGAACTTAGTCATGGGGAAGATGACATTTGCAAAGGTTTGGGGTGTGTCCTCAGTAAGCAAGGAGCTGTTTTGATTCAACAGTCTGCTCCACCAGCTCTCCTTTGAGTCTTGAAAAATGGAGGAACACTCTCACAGGATTGAGGTATCATTTCACACAGAAGGAAGTGGATTGGTGATAATGATGTGTCGTTAGCATTTATTCACTCCTACGTGTGCAGATGTATTCAAATGCATGCAAAACAAACAGTGCCGATGAATATGTTCACAATTTCAAAAGTGCATTCTCTTTGTATCCTCTTCTATTTTGGCAAAATGTCTGCTTTCAAAACTCCTCTTGGCACATGGCTGAGGCAGAAAACATCTTTTTAGAGTTACACGTAGCACGCTGTGGAGGAGCAGTCAAAAATGATCAGTAACTGTGATTACAGAGTAAAGCCCCCGAGCGCTGAATGTAGATGGTGAAGAAGGAGGCTCTGTTACTGTGAGTGATTTGTTAACATGACTTTCTTTAAGACCCCAGCAAAATGGAAAAGATCAGTAAAGACATGCTCCTCTGTACCTCTCTCCTCTCTTTGTCACCACCATCCCACTGTAAAGGCTGACATTATTGAAGCCTAATTATGCTTCAAGTTTCTAATCAGTTTCAAATCTAACCAAGTAGAAAATTAATATTTTAAAATCATATTTTCTGAGCAATATTCAATTCCATTCATGTCTGCTAATGAGAGAGGAGTAGAGGCACTAGACAGGCTGATGTACTCTTAATTATCCCCTTCTTGCCTTCTCTCCACATAACACAGGATCACTTCACTGGCCGCTTCCTGGGGACCACAGCATGGAGCTCTGTTAGCTGTTCTGTTCCAAAGTAGATCATAATATATCTCCATCCTTGGCAATAGTCTTTTTTGAATAATACTATAGGCTTTACAAACTGGCATCTGTTCAGTTCAGCATCCTATCCGAGTAATATTCTAAAATAAAAACAAAAGACAATGCTGTCAAGCAACCTGCAGCATCATTAGCGAAGTAATGACATTCGACTTTGTGATCATTTGTGATCATCAAGTCATGTGGACTTCCTCCACTCTCAGCACTGAGACTGAGAAACGCTAATGATTAATGAACCTGTACAGTTAAAGGACAGGAGGACAGACCTGTAGCATCATTAAGAAGTTGGATCCAATCAAGATGTGCTCGCATGATACATGTGTAGTACATGCAGATCAAGCTAAAGGCTCAGGCAGCTAATTCAAACTTGTGATCATCAGGAAATGATGCTGACGTTTTGGCTGGCTGCATGGGGCTAAAAGACAGTGCTGTGTAAACTATGAATATATATATATATATATATATAATAGATGGCAGCAGGTTACTGTAGTGAGCAGAGGAGGGACCATTAACCTAAGTGTGCTGGATCGAGCTCCATCCAGCTGAGGTGTTAGGTATTACCTTTTTTTAAAAGGCTTTCAGTTCTATAAGTCATGATTACCCTGTAAATACCAAATTAACAGACATGAATCTATCCAATCTGCTGGATCGAAATTAGAGTCAATACATTACATTTTCTTTTTTCCAAATCAATGTTAAATTCCACTGTCACAAAGTGTGTCGGCTATCAGATACATTCTTTAAGACATAGCAGGCTGCGTTTTTAACCCTACGGCAATCCAACACAGTATTGTACTGTACACCTGTCTGGAATGGAGGAAAAAGCACTGGTATCAAATGTGGAATTGGCCCAGGCTGATCCGTCCCGATTTTCTGAACATGAAAATGTGTTCGGGGCAAACATGGAGCTTCCCTGTGATGCTTCATGTTTTCTCATGCTGTTGGTGTTACTTAAGTTACTATTACTCCGTTGTCTTTGTAGCAGGCCCCTTCATGTACTGCATGTTGGGAGGGCACAACGTTGGCCTTATCATACCCGAGTAGGCCTACAAACCCTTAAAGACAAATTGAAATGGATTTATTTTTGATTAAACACTGGGTTTAGCACCAGCTGCTTGCTCATACTTAGTCCCTAACCCTGACTGTGTGTGCGTATATTGACTAAATAATACATTAATAAGACTTCAATATATTGTGGTCTTTAAGTTATATCATCTGTGACTTAACATTTGGTAAACAAAGCTTGTACATAGACAGTAATGATTGCAGTTATCAGTGGACACCACTAATCACTCACATTATTAAATATTAATTATATTCTCTAAAATGTGTTTGTATTGAATATACATTGACGTGTTGCAGATAGTGCCATGTAACCAGCTTCACACTACTGAAAAACTGCGTTTGTAAAAAGTCATTTCTGGGCGTTTACGAATGCGGTGTCCATCTGAAACATTAAACATGTACAGTAAGGAAGCATAATTTTAATACTTTTAAACTTCAGGACCTGGGATTCAGGGAGTTTCTTTGACAGATATTCATCCAGGATTATATGTAAGAATCATATAGACCCAACATTGTCTGTATGTCACCACAGTTTTACTGTGAAGGCAGGTGATTCAGGCCAGATGTAATTCCTAGCCACAGAGTTCTCTCCTGTTAATTAGATAATGCTTCACTTCTGCAGGCATCACACACTTGATGAACGCAGTCCTGGGAGATTACTTCTCCTGAGCAACTGACAGGCTGGATTACCTAGACAAATTAATGGCTCTATAATTTGATTTTCCCGGGATTGCGGCGCCTCAGTGACTCCAGTGGAGGAGCCGCCTGAATCAGCCGTGCTGTGCGGTGACATTAGCTAATCACATCTGCATGCTAAAGAGTCCGCTGGGCCACAGGGAAACAAAAGGCTCCACAGAGGCAGGAAATGGGTGCATTTTCTTCAGGGGCAGATTTGAAGGGAGAAACAGCTGGATTCTTGGCTCAGAAGTGTGGCACATGGTTCAACTGAATGAGTTCTGCAGTGAAGGACACCACAGGTCAAGGTAAGAGGTAAATCTATTACAGTGCCCTCTGGGTGGCCTCTTGTCCCTGTAAGAGTGCCTGTTGCACCAGAGATCAGCTCCTAAACACTTGTCAGGTGTTCCTGTCAATAGCCATCAGCTCCATTAGAAGGCCACCTATGTAGTACACACAGGAGAGGAAATCTTCAGCTGACATGCCACCTACTCTCTGCCCTGCAGTGCTGTACTGAAGCTGCTCACCTTACTCCACAAACACATGATTCACAGCACCCTGATTGGATCGATTGCACAAAATAAAAGTATTAGTCTTACAAAATAAAAGCCACCCGCATGCACTGACAGTGTTCAGATTACTGCAAGCGCATGGAAACAATGACATTATAAAGAACTTGCATATTGCTGGTTCACAGTTCTAATAAAAGTTGTAATGGCAGCTTTACCACTTGCACATGTCCCAATGGCATGTAATTAAACTGTCTCATCAGGGACCCGTAGGCCTAATGAGCCTCTCACATTTCAACAAGTAAACTGCTTCTGCGGAACAGTTGTGAGCTCAGGCAACCGTTCCAAATCCATTCTCGGGGGTAATTCTGTCTGAATTTAAGTTTTGCAATTTACTTGCAAATAATTTGGCTTCTCCGAAGCCCAATTCATTTCTCTGTATGTGCGAGTGGGTCCTGTATGACTGACAGTCTGGCTTAGAGTGACTGACGCTGAGTGACAGCCAATCAGGTAGGCAGCTCTGCCCGTCCAGGGAGTCCCATCTGTGCTGACACGGTAGATTTGATCGGTTCCTGCACAGGATTGGTTTGCACACCACCCACGTACCGATGGACTCGGAGACGATTGAATATCAACACCTAAAACCAGCTGGCCTTGCAAAGTGTTTATGTTTCTTATGTAACAGCACAAGTATCTTGCATAAGCATTGAGCATGGCCCTTCTAACTGGAGTTTGCAAAAACCTTTAATTCCCAATGCAGCGCAAATTATTTGGAAGTTAGAGGTTATATTCATCTCTGTGAACATGGTGCTCTAAGTGCAATTATTATGCAAGCTTAAAATGTGCAGAGCTTCATACAGCCACCGGCCCATCAGGGGCTGGATGCCAAAACTCATGTAACCGTTCTTTGTTCTTCTGTGGCTCATGTGTATTCATGGCTAATTAAATGCAAATAACTTCTTTTAGCAACATCCTTCATGCATACACACCACACATTAAAAAACTCATTGTGCATTATCTTTTTTTTCTTTTTTAAATGAACCGCATTGTGAGGCTGGATGATAGCCGTTTACATATGCATATTGGATTTGCACTTTGAGAGAGTAACTCTAAAGTAGTGCACTTTTCAACTTTTATTCTTGCTAGACGTATGAGCAAGGTAATTCAAGGTCTCCCTCTGGTACCCTACACCAACAATTACGTAATGAAAAAAAACTTTTATAGACACTTGAATAAGATGGGGAAATAACAGCACTTTTCCACCGAGTCCATCTTATCTGTCACTGGGAGAGGCCGTTTCAGTGAGAAAAAAAGCACAGGTGTTATCCTTGAAACCTCTATCAGTCAGCGATCAGCAAACGTCTTCATCCTGGCACACAGTGTGCGCTGGGGAGACCTCTGGTGACATTTTTCCTCTTCTGCGGTTCACAACACTGAATTGTGGCCATTTGATCTCTGCATACTCCCTAGGCACAAAGTGGCTCTGGCATTTGCAGACAAGGCAACAAGGAGAGGTGTGCCACACTGTAATATCATGGGTCAGGATGTCAGAACAGAGCGGGGACGTCACTGCAAAACTCCCTAAATACCCCACATATGAAAGAGGAAGAAAAGAAGTGATTGGAGAGCAGATGAAGCTGCCTCCAAAGTTTCAGGAGACATAATGGGAACATTTTCAAAGAATAAAGCAGTTAGAAAGACCATGCAATATTTGGCAGGGTTGGTATAATGGTTAATTTGTATTCTGGAATTGTTTCACTTGGAGCAGGGGTTGGGAACCTCCAGCCTGTTATAAAAATTGAAATGGGCCTCGACGGTAAAAGTTTTCTTGGCTTCGAGGATTGGATCTCACACAAGTGCCACAAAACAAAATGACAAAAATGTGTAATTTGTCACTGTCACACACAAGCATTTTCTTATCTGATGGCTCCTGGCAGGTCGACATTTCAACATTAAAATATAATTGATACAACTGTTTTTGATCTGCAGCTGCAATAGTTTTAAGTTCGGTAAGGTTTGCAAACAAACTACTTGGTCTGGGAAATAGCTGATGTTGACTTTGGGCAGGAAAAGTAATCAGGAAACAAATAGGAGCCTCCTGTGTCCAAGTCATGTGCTTCGTTGACCCTTCCAAAACAGGAGTTCACAAAACCAATGGGTGACATCACAGTGGGTTGCCACTGGCTCCAGACTTTCATTGTCACGGTAACCATTATACACACTAAGGTTGTGGAAAGGCCACGGGTTGGTTTAAGGCACAAAAAAATATACCTCATTATGTTAAGAAAAAAGATTTTTCTTCAAGTTAGAGTACTATTTTACAGCTACAGTAACTAGTTACTTGGCAAACATGACAACAGGATCAGTTTATAGAATATGATGCATTGTTAGACCTTGAACTTCTCAGCAGTAAAAAGTTGTTGAAATCATATTCACCTTAACCAGCTACAACATTGAAATTCATTCATGTAATATTCATGCGTTCCTGTCAGTCTGACAGGTGCGATTCCACACAATGACTACCTTTAAAGACTTAGTGGAACCAAAATGTATGAAAATATAAAATTTAACTAAAGTGAGATTTGCAATAAAGGGCTTTTACTTGTAATTACTAACACTATTTGTTTATCTTGTAGCATATACAGAAACATCTGGCCTGCTCCATTAACTTAAGTAACCCTCACCTTATGATACTGAATATCGAGAATATTTAATATTTGTAACAATGCTTCAGCTTTCTTCAATCATTGCTTCATCTAATAAGATCAAGGCACATGTCTACATTTATATACGTTCTTACTTCCCTCTATTACCCTATCAGATTAGAAGCTAATTGAAGCTGCTCCACACCATTCTTCTCTCTCACACATGGGAGTCAGTTAACAATTAGCATGGCCTTGGTGAACCCAATTAGCTGCACCAGTAGCATGCTGCCTCCAGCGGCACCAACATCTTCACTATCATCACCAACATTTAGACTGTCCACCATGATGGCTGGTGGCTTGTGTTGCTTGTTGTGAGCACAATCCCGTATTCCAATTCTGTTTTATCATCTATTCTATACACCTCTTCCTCTCGACTGAACTCGGAGCTGAAGATCTGAACAACACCTTGGTGTACTGCTAGGATAAAACACAAGCCTATACCTGTGCTATTACAATGCAGATCTCAGCTGGTCTCAAAAGCAATAAAATTATTCTTAAGACATGTCCTTGGAAAAGTATATTCTCCCAGTTTCAAAAGAGCAAACAGAAAATTGAATCAGTCTACCAATATGTCTCACACTTTGGGAGACATCTTGAAGTGAAACTACTCCTGGGGCTCGGATTAAAGCTGTGCTCTGGTGCTTAGCAGGTATTTCCACAATTAGAAAACTCACTGACTCTTCAACATTTGCAGCATCAGTACAGAACAACATTAGCATTGCCCTCACTTTGAATTTTGACCCCAACGAGACAGGGAGTTAGTACAGACAGTGAAAACTCGCACGCCTTGTATCGAAAAATGAAGAAAAAAAAGAGAACATATTATTCTGGCTAAGCTTCCAGGGAAATTGGTCTGTCCAAAATGCATTACTGTATCATCTTACTGAAAGCAGTGTGATGAATATCTTGCCACTATGTGAAGGGAAAGAGAGAATTTCTATTAGCAAGCTGTTCCGATAACATAGAGGGGAGAAAAAGAAAAAAAAAAACTTGTCCAGGTGGCTGAGTAGAGCGCCGGTCTCTTCTATCTCCCGCTCTCTCTCCCTCTCCCAGGGTGAACTTTTCACTCAGCCTCCATTAGTAAATTAGATGTTATCTTCTCTGACTGGATCGATAAATTATCACATAACAAGATGTTGGGCCTTGATTTGCATCACTGGTCCTGACAGCATGGGACAAACTAATTATTTCTGAAGGACCCCTCGCTTGGTGTGACAATTTGGGAAATTGAGTGGAGACATTTCTATGACATTTGAATGCCCACAGTGCTACTAGGCAGAAATCAAACGCAATGACTATTAAAAGCCATCTACAAATAGACAGAGCTTATAGGAGAAGCCACAGGCCACAATTCTAAAATAAAAAAACATTTAACACATCGTAGATTTTCTTTCTACTTCTTTCTTCCAACTCCCTTTAAATATAAGACATGAGCATTTTGTATTTTTTTTATTTGCTTTCATGTTTTTATTACATAGACCTATTGATTAAATAAAAGTGCATTTATTTCTAATACACTTCAATGAACATCTTTCATGACATAATTGCTCCTCGCAGCTGCATTTTCAGTCGAGTTTTACCACATACGCATGGTGTTCCTGAGGTCAGCCGGATTTGCCGTGTGGTTTTGTTGATGTAAAGTTGAATTGAGAAAATGACAGTTGTTGAAATGTCATTAGGGTAAGGTGATGGCCTGAATCAGTAACAAATGTGAGGCTGTGGAATTGAAAGAGAAAAAAAAAAAAAGGCATGGCAACAGTGAACAAGTTCTTCCCTATGAATAATGACATGCCTGTCTGGACCAATCAGTAACAAATGTGTCACCTTTACATGTGTTAGCCTAATAAATACAAACTTTCCAGTGTCACAGGGAACTGGGACCCTCAGATAGTTTTTTGCATTATTTTCCTGTCAAAATATCATATTTCTCTGTTGTTATGCTGTTTGCAAGGATTGCCATGATGCTTTAATGTAGGTAAGAGAAAAATCGTATTTTCTTAGTACAACTTGAATTGAACATCCACGAAGTGACAGTGAGCTGCTGAACAGTATTTCTTCTCTCAAGGGAGCCTCTCAAGTTTTCAGCATTCCTCAAAACTCTCAATTTACATTCAACTTTACAAAACAAATCCTAAAGACCCAAGAGGCCACCTTGTTGGGCCACATCTCTGAAACACATGGCTGCCTGCAAATCCCGCATGGCCTTGCATTGATCTGTATGGTTCAATGGAAATAATGATAAATGCCCTTGAATCCAGGAGCTGGATGTGCAGAGGATAAATTACTGTATGTACAATCCCCTTACAAAACTATTGGAACCATGAGGCCAATTCATTTGTTTTTGTTGCACACAAGACCTTGGAGTATAAGATCAAAGGATGATTGCAAGACAAAAAATGTTTTTCCTATTATAACATCTAAATGTGTTAAACAACTGAGGACACAATTTGTATTAGACCACCCCATAATAGGTGATCAAAAGTAAGGGAACAGATATTGTTAAAGTAACTTAATATAAATAGTATTTAATTTATGGTTGCAACTTTAAATAACTACGTTGAGCCTGCGACCCACTGACATCACCAAACTTGTTTATTCTTTATTGTTTCCATCCTTTTACCGCAGCCTCTTTCAGTTCTTGTCTTTGTCAGGGTAGGGGAGGGGGGAAGGTCTCTTCAGTCTCCCCTTCAGGAGGTGACATGCTGCTCAATTGGGTTACGGTCTGTCAAACGACTTGGCCAGTCTAAAACCTTCCACCTTTCCCCCCTGATGAAATCCTTTATTGTCCTGTGTTTGAAGTGTGTTTAGGGGTCATTGTATTGCTGCATGATGAAGTCCCTCCCAATTAGTTTGGATGTATATTTCTGAAAACTGGCAGACAGAATGTTTCTGTAGACTTAAATGACCTGCTGCCTTCATCGGTTACATCATCAATAAAGATTAGTGGTCCTGTTCCAGAAGCAGCCATGACAGCAGCTCCACTGTGCTTCAGATGAGATTGTACGTTTTGGATAATGAGCAGATCCTTCCCCTCTCTCTCTCCACACGTTGGCCTTTCCATCACTTTGGTAGAGGTTAATCTTTGTCAAATCACTCCATAAAAGTACAAAGTGTTTCAGAGCTTTGCTCCTCTGTACTTCTTGGCAAATTCTAATCTGACCTTCCAATTCTTACTGCTGATGAGTGGTTTGAATATTGTGAGGTATAGTATCTACATTTCTGGAATCACAGTCTTCTTCAAATGTTGGATGGTGGTACCTTCGCCCCTGCCCCGTGGGGGTTGGGTGGATGTCATTGACTTGGATGATGTCATTGACTGTTGTTTTTTTTCGCAGCTCACAAAATATATTGGTCATCAACTGCTGCTCATCGTCCTTGGCCGACCTCTTCGATGTTTGTCGCTCAGTACACTCATACTTTCTTTTTCACATCTTAAAAATGGCTTGCTTTTCTCCCACTGACAGGAATTTGGTGTTCATGTTGGTTTATTGGTTTTTATCCAAAAATGTAATCTTCACAGGTGTAACTCGGGACTTAATCAATCAATCAATCTAAAAAGCGATACCTGGGCAGAAATGAACACTTGTCAGTGACGTTTTCCAATGTTTTCAATGACTGTGTTCAAACAAAAGTGCTATGTCCGAAACTTAAATGAATCTAGATACAAAGAAATAAAGGCTTAAAATCTGAACTCCCGTCTCATATTCATCTTTCGCTTTTAAAACAGAAGGTTTCAATGTACAACAAAAGCAAAGGAATTGGTCTGGCAGTTTCAATAGTTTTGGAGAGGTCTGTAGATTGTAGATCAACATCGTCTCAGACTAAATATTACACTATATTATATAGAGAACTAACAAGACTGACAAACACAAGCATTTTTGGAAAGATTGAGAGGAAAAAAGTTTCAAAAAGTAACTGGGAGAAGGTTTTTGTTTGACTGACAGAGTTTGGAAGATGAGAAAAAGGAAGAGTGCAATATCAGAGGGAGAGAAAAGAAAACCTTTAAGCTGAGGGGGTGTAAAGAGTCATTGGAGACAGAAATGGAGAGAGACAAATGAGCAAAAGGATTTAAAAATTGGAACAGAGAGGTAAAGGGGGTGAACGCCAGAGAGTCTGGGGTAAAGAGTACAGAATGTGGGTTTGGCTGGTTCAGTAAACAGAGCTTTAGGCCTCATAAAGTCACAGTTCTGCGGGCTCATAACATAAGGAAGCTGCTGCCACAACAGATATGAGCAGTGGCTTTGGCACATGAATAATTCAGCCAGTATGAAGGACACAAGAATACAGTGGACGGACATAACCCAGAAGGAAAGAGCACAAATTAATCCACATTTCTGCAAGATCTGACTTCACACACCCATGAAATCAGAACTGGGGGAAGCTACTGCGTCGCTGGGAAAGGCCATGTATCCGTGTACCCCTTTTTTTGCTCTCTGTATTGTATCGAGGCCTCGTTAGGCAGTGCAAAATGTGCATCATGTTTTACAAGAGATTTGTTAACATGGAAATGCATGCAAAGCCCAACCGTGGGCCACAGGCTTTTATTAATCTGGTCAGGAGAGGGTCAATGTGAGAGTTCCATAGCATGCATTAGATAGCAGCTTTACTAATGGGAGGAAGGCTGCTAGGAACCTGGCCGGCAGGGATTAGATAGAGAAGTGATCACAGGGAAAACTTAATCAGAAATGCGAAGGCACCAGGCAGCTCATTACTACTGTAGCAGCACTGCTTCAGCCCAGTGGCCCTACTGTGCTATGTGCAGCATCACACACAGGAGTGGGCTGACACACAGGCAGGCTATGTGTGCAATAGCAATAGCAATAGCACACACACACACACACACACACACACACACACACACACACACACACACACACACACACACACACACACACACACACACACACACACACACACACACACACACACACACACACACACACACACACACACACACACACACACACACACACACACACACACACACACACACACACACACACACACACACACACACACACACACACACACACGTGAGCATCAGTTACAGGCAGCACATTATGAAGAAGGCACATTGCTGCCTTATGTAAGTGAGTACACTCTTGCCCTTTGATTTCTGGAGCACAGCTAGAATTCAACAATATGGACTTCAAACACACACTATTTATATTTCATGCTGAGAGCTGTAGATGTTACGCTGCGATTACGAACCAAGCAATTTTCTAAAAACAACAAAACACATTTTAATGAGGTTGAATAGTCCGAGATCCTCTGAGGACACCAACGCAAAAAACTCATCCCAGGAAGTGTGGCCTCTTGTTAGAGTTGCCTTCTTCTGTTATCAAGTGTTCTGCCCCACTGTGGCGGCTTGTGTTGACTTCTCACAGCTCTACCTCCATCCATTGCCTGAGCAGAAACACAGGAATTGAACTAGAGTTGCATCATACACCCGTACAGTACAACCTAAGTATTAACAGCAGCCTTTGGTCAATGTGCTTTTCTATCTTTCTGAATTTATTACTTTGGTTGGGTATCAACATCCAGTGCCTCATTTCTACAAGGCCGGTATCACAACGCAGCTTCCGGTGCCTCTTTTCGGTTCCTGAAATGGTTTCCCCGTACTGGTAACATAAACATCATCACACGTGCCTAGTTTACATCATGGCAGATATCAGTATCTGCGAGTGCAAAACACTAGTCATGAGTGAGCATTTCTCCTCTGCGAGCTCAACTGCACCGACTTCTCAACACCGCCCGACAGTCGCTGGCTGTCTCCATGCCAACATTCCAAGCACATCGGCCGGCAGCATGAGAATAAGGTTGAAGCAGGAGTTTGGAGCTGGAGTAGTAGTTGGGTTTGTTCAAAGTTTTTAGACTTATTTACATTTGTATATTTAAGTATACTTAAAACTGTCAAAAATGTATAAGTTAAATTTCAAGTTAAATTAAAATTAGTAATAAAAAAGTAGTTCTTATCGCAAACCGTCATCTTGTGTTTTTTTAAGGGAAAAAAGTATCGGTTCTGGCACCGTTTAGGAACCAGTGCCATTTAAAAAGTATGGATTTAGCACCTATATCAGAAAAAAACCCTAACAAAACCCAAACCCTATTTATTATGGAGGCTACCTCCATAGTTGAGGGTCATTTTTCCATTGCCTGTCTTTGTCTAGGGATATACTAGATCTGCTTTTAAAAAGGGTTAGCAACAATATACAGTAGAGTACATATTGTACTGTATATTGTCAACCACTGAGGTCAGTGATTTCTAATTTTGAAAAGAAACTTGGGTAACACGTCTAAAAAAAGGAGAGTGAACCTTGTTTTTCTTTCCAAAGGCTGACTAACAAGGACAGAACCAGAGAGAGCAGAGTATGATTGCATCCCTTGTATAGCGACATATTTTACATTTCTGACATGATTATTAATATGCTTTCTTTGACTCAAGATAATGTGAAGAAAACAGGATGTTTAACACTTCTGTCTGCTCCTGATAACAAAAGGTTCGTCATGGCAAGGGCACGTCTCCTGTATAAAAGAAGAAATAATTGAAGTAAAAGCGGGGGTTGTGTGCTGTGCAAGTGAGCTCACAGGAGGCAGCTTAGCACTGACCTGGTAGAGGATAGACAAAGCCAGTATATAACACAGACAACGGATCTGTTTCTGTTGTTGTGTTGACAGATATTCATAACCAGCCATCCTTCTACAATAGGGAAGCCAATAAGAAAAATGGTGTTAGAATTGCTCATGCACACAAACAGAAAACCACCAAACAGACTGTAGCCATGCTTGTCACAATTCGGCCAGACGAGTGATCACAGTCTGTAAAATGCAAGATCCAGATTGAGAGGTCAAATCACAACTCATGTGACAAATAAAGACCTATGGTTTAAACAACTGAGAAAGTATTAAGTATGGTCAAACAGCAGCAAAAAATGTTTCCCTTTTTACTGAAACAAAGTCCAGGGCAGCTCCTTTAAGATGTCCGGGGCATTCTGAGTCACATGTGCAAATACACATATTCCACCACATGAAGTCTTGACACTTGTGGACATACTGAAAGTCGAGAGTCACAGTATTTGGCGGAGTTCTTTGATAACACTGCAGTTCTTAATACAAGTACAGGTCATCCTTATCCTTGTTCTTCTTGCAAAATCATCAAATTAGTATCAAATTAAAGAAAAAAAAGTTTTTTAAAGCAAATAGAATACAACAGTTTACTGTAATTATCCTGTTAAGGATACACCACTTATATATGTTCCAAATACTGAATCCTATCTGCAGTCAAACCATCTAACACTGTTTAAATGGTTAGATTCTGCTGTACATGTTGGTCAACTATGGATCAAAGTCTTAAGAGGTGGAAAACCCACATAACTATTGCCCTGGTTACCTATTTTAATTTTTTTTTTGTGATGTTGATCGGGGAAGATGTTAAAAAGGGTGGTTTTGAAGGACATGAGAAGCAAATACAAGAAAAAAAAGGCTTTTAAATGACTGCTAAGAACTGTTAGATGGAACCGTTGGTCCAGGCCATCAACAATTCTATTCTCACACAATTTTATAATGGTTACGCTGGCAGATGTATCATTGAATTAAGAAGTCATTTTTCAGTCCTTGATTTCAGAAAGGTATACAAAAGCAGGCTTCTCATTTGAAGCTTACCACAACAGATTGTAGGCTAGTTAGCCACACAGGTTAACAATTACAAAAACATCCTACAAATGATTTCACTTTTATTGAAATTCATTGTGCCCTGAAGATGTCTCCACACTGTACAACACACCTGCTGTTTTTCACTACACAAACTGGATTGCTGTGTAGATGCAACCCAGGCGTGTTCAAGCTTTCTTTCATGAGTGAACAACCAACTTAAATCACAACAAATTTTCTTATTTAATTAAACTCACTAAAATATTTGGACTATGGAGTTGTAATCATCTTTTAATATGAAGAAATAATTTAATAAAGAAAATTGGTTCCAGAATCTGATTGTAAGGGTAATTGTACCTAAAGATCCTGCGACTGATATGAGGCAGAAATAAGATGAAAAGCTTTACTAAAAAAAGAGCACACTGAAACTGAAAATTAAGTATTAGGTAATAACTTTACTTATCTCACTTTCACCTCTAAACCAAGTGATGTTATTTTCTTGTTTATTACAATTGTTGCTTCCGTTGTCCCCATAGCGTGACTGTTGAATAAAACCAGCAGCGCTACACCACAGAGAGGTGCGCTGCTGTCAGCGTCTTCTGCTTGGCATGCAGAAAGCGAACGATGGAAAGAAACTGGGGAAATTTAACCAAACACCTCGATCACAAAACCAGTGAATCATTAATGTATCATATTGCAGGCAAGATTGCTTTCCATTTCATTTCATTTTTATTTAGACACCTTGTTTCATGTGAAAAATAATCACAGAAATAAGCAAAAACAGAAATAATCATATTCATAACTACAGAAGTGAGGTAGATTGGTGGAGGATCTGTGCTTCTTTATTGGAAAAGCTGAAATGAATAGTCTGTTTTCACTTCACATTTCATCACTTCTTTGCTTATGTGTTATCTTATATGTCTTATATGTTAACAAAAGCAAACCCCCCTAACTCATAATAATGTTGGAGGAATAAGGCATCAGACTGAATAAAGTTCTAAAAATTGCATATGCGATATAGAGTCGGGTACACATTCAGGTAATTTATGAATAACTTGCAGTGTATTTTGTCAATTTAATTTTAGGGTTGAGAGTTTTGAGGCATCGTGAACCTAATTCAACAAAACAGCACACTTCCCCACTACCCACACCAGCATCAGCTCCACACTACCCACAGCAAGTTTCTACACTGATATCATCCACCAATGTTTTCTCAGACATCATTTAGCCGTCAAATGTTGGCAGGAACAGGAGTAAATGTAGACTTGTGAGCACAATCAGGGGTTTGATACACAGCAAAGTGACAGAGGGACAATGTCATGGTTTGTAGCTGTTCAAACATGTTACCTACTCTCCTGTTGGGGGCTTCCCATGTAACTACACAGCTGTCACACTGTAATCACACTAATCACTGGTGAATCACAACAAAATAGCATGGGCCACTCGCTCATTAAGAGGCATGCCTCCTAGTCATCTGCCGCTTGTTGGTTTTACAATACCAGAGAGATAATCTCCTTGTCTGTGATGAGATGTTAAAGTAAAATTCATTGCTGACAATGTCTCAAAAAGGAGCAAAACCACTGCCGGTGACAGCTTATGCAAGATCATACATATGTAAAAAAAAAAAGTGATGTTGGCGTAGGGATCAGCAGTTCTATGCGAGACGTCTGCTGGGGATTGTTAATCTCGTTAAATTAACCCATGGTCAGGTTGATTTAATGTAGTGTCCACTTTTTGAGGGTGAGAGACTTCACACAGTCGGAGCCCGGGAGGAGAGAACTTGTCAGGTTGTATCGATTAAACAACAGCTGATGTGCCAAGTTCACGGGAAGGGCATTCAAATGAAAGCTCGCCGCCACACGCTTCAGTATGAAATGACGTCTTGCACATGTCCACACAAAGTCAATCTTAAATGTAGAACATCTTTAAAGCTACACACTCCTCATCATGTTAGACCTCTTCTCAGAAATGTGAGGGCATGAAACATGAAATCAGTTTCAGTCCATTCTAGAATGAAGAAAATATGCAACAGAAAAACAAAAATAAGGAAATAAGAATTACTAGCAGCACCGAGAACTTCGGCGCATATCAATACTTCGGTCTTTCATAATCTGCCCGTATAATGACGTGTTTCTGTACCCATCTCAAAAATATCATACACTGAAAGTTAGCAATGTATTCATTTTACCAAGATTAGCAGCTCCTTTTATCAATCATTTTGGCCAAAGCTAGATATGAATGCAACATCAATTTGAGCGCCAATCAAGAATATACATTTTTCAATCCATCTTGATTCTGAATTGCAATCTTTTCATTACTCATTTGCCTGCTCTCTTGTCTGCTCAATAATTCGCTCTGAGTGTGACACAGGTGGATGGAGCCAAACACATTTAGTGAAGACTAAGTAAATCAAGTTTTCGAGGACTGAAGTGATGGTTTTCAAACGCTCACTGAGCGTCAAAGAATCTGACAGATATTGCAGGTTCTCCTTTTTTAGGAGACCTGATAGAACTTCCAGACCAGGGGAAGGAGTGAAGGCACTGGTCTGCATAGAGAAACTCCAAGTTTTATGGAATTGGTCAGTTCAAGTTCTACAATGCCCCTTGTGGCAATCAACTTCAAATGTGTCATTATTTCCTGCTGAGGGGTCAGTATTCATCGATTCCTGCCAATACTAACCTATTCATTTTGTCAATTTATGACATCCATTCACCCGCACTGATACAACACTAAACATCTCTGGCAGGGCAAAAAACAAGGAAGCTACTTTGCATCTGAACTGCAGTCTGTGCAGTTCACAGTTCTCCAAAAGGCCCAGAAACAGCCGCCATTATTGCTTTTCCCTAAGTGCCAAGATTAAAGAGAGCACTGGGTTATGTGAGTTATGCAGTTAAAACTCCAATACAATCAAGATGCAAGAGAAGTAACAGCAGGAGCAAGAACATTATTGTGGCCTTGAGGTGGTACAAGTATTCAATCTTAAAGCTCAACATCAGAAAACAGAAGCTAAAGACATTGCCTGAAGGTGGAGCAAGTTTGAACATCTGCAAGTGTTACTTCTCTTGCCTATAGGTGGAGCAGGCTGGCATGTGTGCAACAGGTTTGATAGTAACAGCTTTGCTCATCTGTAGCTTAAAGCAAATGAGTTTGTGACATACAAGTCTGGAAAACAACTGTAGAGTTGAGGCTCACCTGCGACCCTCAAAGGATAAGCGGTATATTTATGGATGGACGGATGTTGATGCTTAAAACACATTAGGTTGTAAGTTTTTAATAAATTGCAAATCAATGCACAATAAGATCAACTTCTAACTGTATGTGTGGTATCTTTCAATCATCTGTTAGTTAAAAGAAAATGCATTCTCAGATAAGTATGAGTGAAAATACAAAAATAATCTCAATGCTGCTCACTGTGTAGTGAGCTTGCAGATGGACTGTGCCAGTGGCAATGCAAAGAATAAAGATATTTTTGATGGTCTTAGTCCAGGAATGTTCTGCAGAAGAGAGGATTAAGCAATGGTTCCGTTTTAAGGCCACATACCTTCAGGGCCTCTAAGAAGTTAATAAAATGTGTTGGGGAAGTTTATTTATATACCCTGGTGAGATGTATGCGTTTGGAATGGCAACGGCATCACTCTAAACAACCCATGGGGATGTAGCAGTACTTACTTTTTACAGCTGCTATTCCCCATACATTTTTATAATTTCACTCAACATAGAAAGAAAAAAAAGCATACTCTTCAAAGGGGGTTGTATAAATTGATTGGCTAAGAGCTCTTTCTATTCCCCCACCACAGCAATGTGAACACCAGTGCTATGCATCAGAAATATACCTTTTCAGAAGTATGGCGGGAGGAATTGGGGGGAGTAGAGAAGAGGGGAGGGACACATGTATTCAAACTGGAAGCCTTATTGAATTGATGGGCACCAGGCGTGGAGATTTTCTGCGGGGAAATCATTTGCATAATGGGAAAGTCGTTGGAGTTGGAGATGAGAGCTCTCCTCTTGTGGGGACAGTCAGCGAAGTGGAAGGAGAGCGCTCCTATCAGATGGAAGGCCAATACGAAGGTGCTCTGAGAGGGAGATGTAGCCTGGCGATATGCACTTTTGCTTCCTGTCACCTGCCCATTTCATCTGCAAAAACAATTTACCAACAATCTCTCAGTTGTCCTGAGCCAATGTGTACTCATGAATTTGCTTTTGAAAAGACTGCAGCGGAATTGCGCCATCTCCATTCAGCTAATGAATCTTGCACAGTAGTTTGCCATGATAAACCTCTGCTCACACTTCATGGTCATTCAACCATTAGTCTTAATTCATATATAGCTATTCCCACTTTAATATATGAGACCCCAGATTAAGAAACAATATATTGCTATATTGTGTTACTAATATTTGTGCACATGCATTAGAGTGCACATGAAAAATTGCTCTCGAGATATGGTAGATATGGAGGATGAAATCATATAGACTGCAGCACTGAGAAAGTGTCTTACTGCATGATTTATAGGTCTTTGGCTTTTTATGCAGTCCTATGATGTATGTGAGCACTTACCAGAAAGGAGGTGTGTAGTGTTGGCTAGGAATTAAGGATCGAAGTGAATGATGTTTCAGTCATACATTTTTCAAAGGTTTTGGAGGTACTTTGTGGTTTGCTGTTGCCTGGAAAGAATATCAACAGCAGCTTTGCAGTTGCAGGAAGCAAAGTAGCAGAGGACACTTGGAATTGAAGTAGGAAAAACAAAAAAAAACATGCTGTTCATACTTTTTGCGGTGTTTAACACTTAATGTAAGAATTTTGTCAACCATTTTACAAATGTAATACCTTATCTATTTAAAATGATAGTTGCCATTCAAGTCTTGACTACTGAATATTAATGACAATGCCTGTGAGCTAGGTCAGGCAGAAAACGTGAGTAGCACTGCATCTTGAATCAATCTATAGAGTAAATTAATTGTTGGTTTTGTTGTTTCATGGGACTTGATGACAATAAGCAAAATAAAGAATGTGACCAGTCTTTTCCTGTAACAATATAAAGGAATGTCATTTTTAAAATGTAATCTATCAAGTAAAATGTATGCAAACTTACAAATGCCATATCATGAAAATCCAAACCTTTTGGGCTCTAGTGCAAGAATATAAAAATATACATTAAACGACTGTACTTTTTAAAAAAGCTGCTATCAGCTGCATTTTGTACGTCATAGCAGTACATATTGACATTAACATGGAAGGACAACAGACACATTGTTGACCAATATGCAGAAACACAATCAAATGACTTGAATTTGCAACCAAAACCACTGTGAGGAAAGTTCAAGATTTGACATTTAACTTCATATGGGTCTCCTTTAACTGGTAGGTCAGAGGTTACACTCAGCTTAACAACAATATCCTAGTATCAGGTAGAGGTTTAGCATCTTGATACTTACACTTTAGCAGGACTGGACTTGTTGTGAGCCAATACTGATCTAGGAAGTATACCTTTTTATTAAATTCTACACTTTGGTTTTCTGAAAAAATGATTTTGATAAAATAAGTTATTTAGAATTAAGGTAGACCTTTCAGTAGGTATCTTTAAATGTGTGTATCTAAATGTACTGTATACAAGTTCTTTCATGTTGTGTAAGCTAATCATTGTGGACCACTCCTCTAGACCTTTTGTCCACCTGCTCCCTTCCTGCTCACTCCCGTACTCCTGCAGCTGAGGGAGAGAGGGAGATACCGTGTATATTCTGAGCAGGACATGAGTAGTACAGTGGCTAAGTATTAATTTCGCACTCACTTTCCTCAACAGTCCCATCAGAGATTTGGGGCCTAATGATTTCTGCTGCAGCAGAATAATAGGATCTTTCTACACGCCACCCTTTGAAGTCAAAGAGCCAGATCATCGGGGTAAAGACTGCCATTTACGATATGCCGTAGGTACAAATGAAAGGCATTAGTTTGCTGGACCCTCACATGAATATCAATAGCTTGTTCTGTGGGCCAGTCACTTCCTATTTCCTCATATGGAAAGAGAGTTTTCAATCAAAGTGTTGACTGAGGATTTTAGATTGTAATCGCTCTTGCCACATTTACAAACCAACAGAGTAAATGGCTGGACTTACTGGCCAACCCACTGTTTTTAAATGTTCAAATTTTCTGACAATACAGAGCTTACCTTTTACACTGAAGTTAAGTAATATGAGTAAGACCTTTCATGGTGGGTTTCTTTTTCCTTCTAAGGTTTGTGTGTGTGTGTGGGCGGGGGGTTACCTCACTTTTAATGTGGATTGTGGTTTCTACTTTCTTTTATCCATGTCTGAATTATATTATGTTCATTTGCAAAAGGGAAGCTACCTAATAATTGCTTACAATTCTGTGAAAAATTAACGTGCTATAATTGCATCATGAGTTATCACATTGCTAAGTGATTGTATTCAACACAATGTATTATGCGTTTTCATGAATATTGTTTTCTTGCTGGATTTCTTAATCGGATGATTGTCGTGGTAACAGACATCACACCACTAATCACTCACATACGGATGATTAGCACTTTTAAATAATTGCCCACCTGTAATAACATGAAGTTAGTGGCATAGCAAAACCCGTAGCCAGATTGTGTCTTTGCATTTAAAACAAGATGATACTACTTAAAATAATAATTTTATTTGTAAAGTAAGATGTTATTGCATCACCAGCTTATTTATAGTCACACTGAAGTGAACATTCAAACACCATTCATGCTATAGGTGCTTTAGTCCGACAGCAAACAGTAGGTTTCATAGAGCAGAAGGTTTCATCGAGTAAACTGTTCTGAGACCATGTATCAACATGTGAAGACTCTTCATTCATCACAGCTCGACAGGACTGTGTGCACTCGGGCATTTTCCCCAGCTACTACACAGCACTCAAGTTTTTTTGCTTGTACACACTATCTAAAAATGTTATTCTACTACTGACAATAACCAAGGGTGAGGGTTCTGCACCGAATTATGATCAAGCATTATGGATTTACATGACATAAGTATTACCTTTTTTTAAATTCTGCTCATGTAATTAAAACAAGTTCAACTGGTCAATACCTTATTGCACTGCACGTAAAAAAATGAAAACACAATTTGGTTTTTAAAGCAAAACTGTACAGCTCTTCATAATTTCCTATATTTCACTGGTAACAGCCTGGAAATAACCAGCACGTGAAACTTTTGATAACTGTATTGAACCGTGTGTTGCACACACCAGCAATGATACTAATGCTTATTTTATTTAATATGCATTTTAATTTTTGCTGGCCCCCTCCACAGGCAGGCAAAAGAGCACATTTAGGGAGATAGGATCACCGATTTAGCTCAGAGTCACTCCCCGTTGCTAATTTTGGTTTGATTGCGTGCTGTTAAGCAGAGACTACAAAAGACAGATGGGATAACGTGCATCACGGTCATGAGGTGGTTTTTTACAGATGAGGCTGCAGGCTTGAGTCTGCTAGTGCACCTGGACAGCTTGCATCATGATCAACCACTCATGTGAATGTAATAGCATGCTACATGATTGGGCCGGTCACACAAATATTTATTCATACTCTCTGGTCTGATGTATTCTTCAGGTCAATCTGGCTTTATACAGACTAGCAGACAGTCCCCCCAGAATAAAAAAAACTTTTTCTGATAATGTAATTCCACATTCATATTATTTCCTGTGGTCTGGTAATGGATATTGAATAGAAATGAGACTCCCATCGCTCGCTCGCTCCCTCCCTCCCTCTCCCAACATTTCCCTCCACTAGCATTAATTTAATGCATCGTCTATCTAATATTGTAATGCCATGAAATTTTCTGCTATTGTAATTGTGCCCATCACCACCTCTGAGTCATGAAGCGCAGACTCACAAGTCTATATTCCTAACACAAAACCAGACTCCTCTCTCCCCTATACAACTGCAAACTCCATGTCAGGTTTAGTGTGTTGTGAATGACACCTGCTTCAATCCCCAGAGATGTAAAAGGTGTAGTCTGACCGTACGTGCACAACTGCACAGACGAGAAAGTGCAAACAAAAACGTACAACAATTTTTTCTGGCATCGCTTCGTGTCCCTAGGGAAGTGGCTACATGAGAGTAAGTGTGTGTGGGTGCGTGTGCTTGCATTTGTGAGCATGCGTCTGCATGTTGAGGCAGAGGTTAAGGTTGAAGTTAAGATATTTGACAGAAACCGTGCCAGAGCACAAACCTAAGACTGGCCCAGGTATAACGGTGGCAAATTACTATATCAGAGAGCTCGACAATCCTGGATTTCCAGCTGGATGAATTAACTAGAATCTGTCTCTTTTAAATGGAAAATAGGCCACAAATTACCACCTGAGATGAGCTTTGAGCCAGTATGCAGCCTTTCGACATTCAATATGCATATATAACTTGATTCTGACACTTTATTAATAGGGAAACTGTCAGCACAGGGATACAGACTTATTTAATCACAGTTACATTACTATGGTGATTTTGTATCAGATGAAAAAATGACAATAATAACATTTTTTATGATAACGGCATATTAATATATGTCGGAGAGAAAGAATCCATTATTGTGGCATGTGCATATTCTTGTGTGTGAGGCTGTGTTTTCCTTGAGCAGATTTAATGCATTGATCTTTTAGCATAAATAGAATCGCACAACAACTTTAGTTGTTACAACAGTTAATGAAGCGTTATAAACACCTCAAAAAACGTGAGTGACTTAATCCTGTAGAGGATCTTCGTGGCCCCCTGTTTATATTCTAATAACCCTCTGCAATTCAACACGCACACACACACACAACTGTATCAATGTGAAAATTCTGAAACAACGGTCCCTTATGCAGGAGCATAAGACCAAAAATCAATGGAGATCGCTCCATTACATGATGCGGCAAATTATCATTGCTCAGGTAACACCCAGAGCTTCGTCAACTAAAACAAACCCTGCAAGGACAAACGTTGAGTGACAGCTCCATTATGGGAGACCATGCACACTGTTCTGTTTTTACATTAAATGCAAGAGCAAGACTCGTTCCCTCTGAACTCAGCATGCAACTAAGTTTAGCAAGAAAGACAAACACTAGAGAATGTAATGTACCAACCTAAACATTTTCTGACTTATTTAGGGGGAACGTGTGTCTAATGTCTTACGATGTCATGCAATGTTATACCTTACAACATAATATATTAATGCAAAGAACGCAAAAGAAATTAGTTGAAAATGTTGAAGGACATCTGCCCGTTTGTCCAGAGAGCAGAATTAGTCATTGGTCAAAAAGGCCGTGGATGGTTTCGTACTGATATTACAGGAATAAGCAGCAGTTTTAAGGTTGACTGTGTCCATGGCTGTTTGATTTAAATTACTAATGTGAGCCAGGCTCTGTGTTTGCATTTAGAGTTTCAGTTTGGTAGTTGGTGACAGCTGATAGAGGAGCAGACTGATGGCTGTAGAAGGACAATGTATCATGCATAGGATGTTATAGAGAAAAACATTTTAACAGATGTACAGTCTTTTTCCATGATCTTATGTGGCACCATTAATCATTAATGATAAGTAGAGGTCAGGCAATTTTGAGTTCATATCTGCAATGAGCACCACCACAGTGTCTTACCAGAGGTTTTCTGATATCATTCCTATTAACTGTGCACAGGCCATGTTTTGGGCAAAGGCTGGATTCACATTCATCCTATTCTGCTTCAATGTGATGTAGAATTTGTGAATGACAGTTTCTATTTCACCATGTAACAGGCAGTGTTGAAATTTATGACCTTTGCCTTTTCCTTTTATTATAGAATTACTTTTATCTGACAACTGAAAAGAAGATATTATTTAACAAGGAAAGAAATGCTAACAAATGAAACAATTTTTTTTAAATCTAACAAGTGTCTTCAATCCAATGTAGAGAGTTCTATGTGTTGAGAAAAATAGGATCATTCTGTGTTGTTGTGAAATCATGAAATTCACAAGTGAAGGTTGCTCGGTAATTATGAAAATTAACAAAATGATGTTAAGTACTGAGAATCAGTGTGTGTGAGATGATTAATCTCTTTGGATGAGCAGACATGCTGATGCTGTTCAAACAGAGTACACACACAAACACACAGTCATGATTGGTGTAAGGAGCAGGAGGATACAGAGATACCAGCAGGCGGATGCAGCGAAGAGAGTAGAATGAAACAATGGCCAAGGCAAAGAGAAAAACAGGCAGTCAGACAACAGGTCATTTGGCCAGAATTGGAGTGACACGAGGTACAACATCTAGCAGTGAGCCGGTAGAAAGGGGGGGGGGGGGGGGGGGGGGGGGGGGGGGTGGCATGACCATGGCTAGTATGGTCATGCCAGTATGGTCATAGTAGACTGACATGCAAGCGGGTGGCTAGCAGGCCAGAGAATTAGCCACAGAATAGGCATGATGCAAAGAAGCATGAGTGTAATTGGTTTGCCTGCAGGCCAGAGGTTACCTAACTGGGAAACAGGCTGATGACTAGCAGGCCTGATGCTAACCGACTTTGAAGCTGGTTTGACAAATAGCAACAAGGGGGCTCAAGCTCTATGGTGGAAGAGGCCACTATTTCAGTCAAGGCAGGAATTCAAAAGTCAAGAAGACACCTGGATGATTGCTAATGTCAGAGCTAAAGGAAGGAAAGTCCAAGGGCATCTGGCTGATGGCTAAGGAATGACCGTTGAGAAGACTGGGTAACATGAATTGGACATTGTTTGTGACACACATTCTTTATACAATCAGTTTTACAGCCGGCAAAAGTACATTTAAGACCAAAAAGTTAAGGAGGTCAATATTAGGTTAGTATGTGTTCATATGGTCAAAAATACCATTCAGTTAAAATGCTAAGGTGCATCTGGTGTGTGCGTTTGTCACACTGCTTTATGAGAGAGAGAGTAAGTGTGTGTCTGTCTTGGGGGAAAGAGGGGGTTACCCAAGGTCATTAGCTTCACAGTGGTCCAGCTGTGTGATCTGGCTCAGGTACACACAGGTCAGTTTTGACCTTGATGTCTAGCAGATGGCAGGATGACAGGGGTCAGTGTGTGTGTGTGCGTGTGTGTGTGTGTAAAAATACTGTATATAAATATACAGTATTTGAAACCTAACATTAGCCACTTAGCATGGATGACATTATATAACCTAGAATGAAATGCACTATCAGAACAATTTTCTCACTATTATATTATTTTCTGTATAGATATTTATTTATCTAATGAAATTCATGTCAAACTCGTGATGACTAATGTCTTGAACTAGCGACTACCAGTCGACTAAATCTTTGGTGAGCCCTACATACACAAACAGACAAGCATAAAATGTATTTCACTGTATTAGTGAAATGAGCCTGTATTAGCACACAGATATTTCACTAAAGGGAACAGACACCCAGTTGAAGATTAAAGTAAGGCTGTTGATTCTCAATCCCTTATAATAATCTTCATCTAGTCTGATTCCACTTTGAAATCCAGTGGCTCATCGCTGCCTGTGCTGCCGATCAGAGCTCTGCACTGTTGCCATAGCAGTGACTGAGCTCTTCAACTCTCTTCATCCAAAAATTAATTATCTTTCATTGAATCTTTTTTGTTGTTGTTGTTGTTGTTTGATGTGTGATTATACAATATAGAAAAATGTGAACATAATGATTTTCTTGACTCAAGGCTATTTTCACAACAGACATCTTGACGTGCCATTGCAGGAAAAGCATGTTTCTAATAACCAGAATTCCAGACAACGACTAAAACAGTTATATATGCGTTTTTGAGAGAGTGGGAATAAAAATTTCACAGTCGAATCCTTGCATGAGGATCATTAGGTGAATCACCCGACCCGAAAACCACCTAATGCATTATAAATTATTGTCTGGGTGCAGAGAGATGTGTGATAGATGTAGGTTACTTTATAATTCTGTAAAGCTGATTATTTAGAGCAAGGGCATAAGAGGACCTGCTCACAGGGCGAGAGAGAGAGGGAGAGAGGGAGGGCTGGTTGAGAGGTTGACCCGACGAGAGGTCCCAAGTCAGATGAGTTGATGAAAGGGCAGAGAGATGGTGAAAAAGAAAAAATAACACTTTCAACCCCAATGCATTGCATGACACAGTACAAGGGGAATGCTATGCTCTGTGTATTATAGGACATTTAGCCCATCCACTGCAGGCTTGTGTAATAAAAAAACAAAACAAGATCAAAACCTTTTTTTTTTTAACAGTAGTAGTCTGTCTAAGTGGGTTTTCTCCAGGTACTCCAGTTTCCTCCCATACCTAACACATGCAGCTTGGGTTAATTGGAGACTCTAAAATTGTCCGTAGGTGACAGTATTTATGAAGACGGCAACCAGGAGGAGGATCAGTTATGTTATCATTCAGTCTACATGCTTGTATCGTTATCGTTATCATTAAGGGTATCGTTCTGGTGTGGATGGACTGTTTTGCCTTATATAAGGCTCTTGCTATGATTTCAGCTTGAGTGCAAACCAATTCTTCCATGTCATCTAAATCGTCCATTATACCTTCCGTTTTTGGCTTCATGAAAAATGAAATAAGCTCCACCATCTGTGCCAGTTTCCAGCATCTATCTATTCCTACACAAGGAATGTGGATGGTGACTTTTGGGATCAGGTGCAACACTGGCGCTCTAGTTAAATCCGGAGACAAGAGCAGCAGCGGAAAGTAGGTAAGGACAAAATGTGCTCTCGCTAGTAATCTACTGTGTAAGTGCTAATCAGGACTCCACTGATTTATAGTGTTGCTCAATGTGCTCCAGTCGCTACTCAATCACACAAACCCAGCACAATACAGTATAGCCGTTGTTAAGACAAACACCCAGTCCCTCCATTAGTTCAACAAGCGCTTTTCATTAATTTATTTATCTGGGCACTCACAGGAGCAAGGCCATGGAGATACAGCAGAGGGAGCTTTTTAATCAAGCCCCAGCTCCCAACCGGCTGACTGATGTGCAGCGACGCGTGTTTGTTTATCCAGGGTGCAGCTGCCAGAGGGCAAGGTGATGAGGGGAAACTCTCTCTCTCGCTACAGAGAGCAGTTATGTAAAGGGGGGGAAAGCGCGAAGATCTTGAACTTTTTCTAACCAGATATATAGCACAGAGTGTAATTATAAGCTGTCGGCAATGACGACAATTAAGTGTGGTTTTGGTGTCCCCCAGGGTTCTCTCAATGGGCCAAATTATAAAACGGGTGCAAAAAGATTGATGAGTTCAATGTTTTCCAAATGAGAAGCCTTATACACATAATTACACCACGGAAATGAAGGGATCATCATGATACAAACTCAGGCGAGGGTATGCTAATTGCTCATCAAATGGGAAGGCTGCAGTGTCAGCTACACAACCGCAGTATCCATTGTACAAAAAAGCATGGGAGGGAGCTCTGCTGCTCAGATTAATGTGATCCATCTTCCTTTTGTCTATGTTCATTATTCTATATTCACACTCTAACCCCAGTTATCTAGTCGTGCACTCCCTGTCAGTCAGATGCACAAGGACGTTGTAGTCGTTCTTACAGCACTGGAACAACACTGTTTCAGGGTGATACAGAATTTATCAGCCAACTCCATTTGACATGTTGTGGATTTTGGGGAGAAATTGAAATCAGTCTAAGACATTAGTCTAAGTGTCCTCAGCGCTTTTTTCCTTATGTGGCCACTTCAAAAAAAGATGAGGGGGGAGCAGATCTGATGAAATGTCTCAGTATTTTTATGCATCTCACTCCTGTGAGTGTAGTTAACATTCAGATTAACTTTCCCCTGGGTTTGCAATGACACGCTGAAGAGTAGGACATTTTGTCACCAAATAGACATCAGTAAGTAATATTTAGTGGAGTGATCTTGGGGATAATGACATGACTAATTTGAATAAAACCCCCCTCTATGGTATGGGGGTTGCAATTATCATCAGAGGTTATAGGACTTCCGAAGCAGCTGCCAGAACGCCTGTTAAGTTGGTGGAAGAGGTCCAAATGTAAAATGTGAGGACATTCGACCTTTGATCATACAGTTGTGATTTTCATTTTCAGTAGCCACACTTTCTTTCTCTTCTTTACTCGACTGTGAGACGAACACTGGAAAATATGCATCAGTGTCTCGGCTTTGGTTTTATTGCATTTTTATACATTTTGTAGTTTGTTTGTTTTTTAAATCGTCGAGTTAACCATCATAATGGATCCGAACAATAACCCCCACTGCACAGTTGACCCAACTTATTTTCACTGCCCGTCAGACCTTCGATATCCTCATACTAAGCCTGAGGTGTCGGTGTTACAGGCGACATGTTGGCAGTCGTCTACCTATCAAATCCACAGGAATGGATGGCAAATCCCTTTTTCCCTGACCTTATCTGATACCTGTCCTGCAAACCTTTCAGCACACTCATCCTCCATTGCATTAGGCCCTATAGCCTTCAGCTTTCCAGGCTGGCATGTATCCCTCCCTTCTTCCCCCAACACCCCCACATGAATAAGTGAGTGTCCAGGAAGGGATGTCTAGATCTCTTTAGATTTCCTCTGGGAATATTCAGTCCTGCCTTGTGTAACACTGTCCATTTACAGATGCTAGCAAAGGCAGGATTCACATTGCAGTAGATTTGTATGAAGGATTTCTGCAGATTCAACTACATATTTTATTAGTTTTCTATGGTTCAAGAGATATCCAAAGACACTCAAAAATACATCAGCTAAATAAGAGTGGTCTTCACATTTGTTGGTAGAAGCCAAGCAAGCAGATTTTTTGTGTTACAATAAAACGGTTTCTAATGTGTTCACTGTGCTGATTGCCATCAGGGGATACAAGGCTGCAACGTGGATGGGGGATACAAAAAGAAAATGATTAAAATACAATAAAGCAACTAAACTGAACATTCATTGGAAACTAGGGCTAACAATTACTTTTAATGATAAATGTGTTAATTATTTTCATGATTGTGTGGTGGATAAAATGTTAAACAGAAATATGTTGTATATATGTTGTAATACAGTTAATGTTGTATTGATCTACAAATTGGTTAATCAAATAATGATTTCAGCTCAATAGGCATACTGTATATTTTAATCATTATTATTATTCAAGCAAACAAATGTGTTTTGATCCAAGATTCTCTGTTCTTTGCATTAGTAGCCAGTCCGGGAACACGTTCATGCTAGTGCATGTCAGCCCTCCCTGTGAAGCTGCTGGTAAACATGACACCCGAGTGGACAGTGATTTTCCTTTTTCCACACAGTGACGATTTTCAGAGCACACACACAAACTGTAAACCTTCCCGTCACTGTGCCTTTTACTTCAGATATACTGCCATTACACATTTTTGGCTGGACCGCAACAGCGAAATCCATTGTATGAAAGCAAATGTCCATGACCGAGTGAGTAGACTGTGATATAGTTACACAATTGATCAAATACCACGTCTGTGTGATGAGGAGTTTCACCATCGTCCATTGTTCCTTCCACATGAATTGGCACATACATCTCTTACCAAGACTTCAGGGAGGACGTTTACAGGCAGTTATGCCAACTTCCCAACTTTGTCGTTATATTTACTGACTTTAAATGGGGTCTACATACTTGCGAGTATAAAAAAATGAATTCATCAAATAGGCAAAGCAATTCAAGTCCTCTATTTTAGAAAAAAAAATTCTGCTATCCTAATGCTACAGCAAAGATGGGATTTAGTTGAGTAGTGGCTGTCCACAGTGAGGGAGTAGCAAGCCATTTGGCAGTAGCAGAGCGTAGCGGACGTGCTGGGGTGTAAGGTTTGACCATGTTCTGGATGGAGAAGGGGCCTGAGCCATTCGCAGCACGGTAAGCAAGTACCAGTGCCTTGAATCAGATTTGCGCCACCACCAGCCAGTGCTGGAAGGAGTGGTGGAGTGTGGCAGAACTCGGGTAGGTTGAAGACCAGCTGCATTCTGGAAGAGCTGCAGAGGTCGGATGGCCCATGCCCAGACCAGTTAAGAGGGAGTTGCAGTAGTCAAGACATACCCGTGTCGTCCTTCTTTGTGAGAGCCGGACGTATCCTCCTGACGTTGTAAAGCATGAATATGCAGGAGTGGCAAAAAGAGGCAGCAAAGGACAACTGGTCATACAGTGTCACCCCCAGGTTCCTTGCAGTTTGCGCTGGAGTCACCACAGAGTTCTCAATTGTGATGGAGAGCTTGTTGATGGGAGACGCCTTCCCTGGAAGGAAAAGCTTCTCAATCTAGTCCAGATTGAGCTTCAGGTGGTGCATCGACATCCACTCAGAAATGTTCGCCAGACATGCAGAGATTTGTGCTGCCACCCATTTATTAGATGGAATATGTTAGAGTCCGAGACAAACGAAAAAGGACTAAATCACTGGAGAGAAGGCGGAAGAGGGTATTGGCAGTAATAGGTTTTTACTCACAGTATTTGTAAGTCAGGACCATGGACAGCGACACAGATAAAATTCTAGCCAAACTTTAAGCTAGAGTGAAATCCAGACGCGTATGAAGGACACTGCAACCAAATTAAAATGCACCCAAGTGCTAGTAACAGCACACTGGGGTCCTGAAAAATAATTTGCAAGTGTATTTGTGTGTGTCAGACACATAACTTTTCAGAGACCTTTAGCAAACTACACTGAAATCAATTCCATGCAGGAATTCAACAAAGAGGGTTGCAACAAACGGTTTGTCCTCCAGATTCTGACTACTGATCTGCAGTGTTAATCAGGTCCAGGTTTAAGGATCAAATGAGTAAAAAATTAGCTGTGTTTAATTATGGCCTTCAACGTGGAAACAGTTCAGACTGGGAAGACATAAGCTGTTGGAGTGAGGATAATCTCTCACACGTGCAGGATGACACGTTCTCTAAGTCCCTTTGACAAATGTGTCCACACATCTGTTCACCACCCTTCAAAAGTAGTACAGACTCTGAGTGTAAAAGGAGTGGGGATTGACAGAGGGGGACAAAAATATGTAGACATAGGAACACAAGCGAGAGAGACAGAAGCAAAGAGGAAGAGAATGAGCTGTGACTTCCTAACCTCCATGCTTCGAGGGTTGTGCATTGGTCAGGTTAACCTACCAGCTGTCTCAAGTCAGATCCTCAACTCAACGCCCAAATACTAGTGTCTGCCTCTGAGCTTATCAGGCTTTCCCAGATGGTGATTTGAGCACATGGAGGGAGTGAGAGGCACACTGAAAGGGAAAGGGGAGTGGAGAGGAGTGGAGGTGAGTTTACAAAGATGAAACCGACTCTAGGACAGAAAATGTGACTTTTTTCTTCCCACTCCTGCACTCCTCAAAAGGACAAGAACCCTGATGTTTGAAAGCCCATTTAAAGTGAGGCGATGTGGGAATCATTCATTTTAATTTAAGAAAATAAAAATTGCCCCTACAAGCTTTTGAGAAAACAGTTCACCTCAAGTGAAGAGCCAGATATTGTGCATTCACTGAGGTGTTATAATCAAATCTTTTCACCCTACACTGTCAATGTTATTTTCAGTCTGCTGCTCATAAGGTTTTTAAATGAAATGGAAAAAAAAAGTCCTATCATATGTTTCCTTGGACAATCACAAAGCAGACAGTTTGATTTCCATCTCTTCCACGTTATCAAACATCATTTATAACCAGTTTCTGCCTAAATATTTAAAATTCGCTATTGCATAATACACCACCATGATTTGTTTACACAATGTAAAACATTTTCTGGCCACGTTTATGACAGCGAAACAGCAAAGTGTCATCAGGATCTGCGGGGGTTCAAGTGTTGCGTTACCAAATGCGCTGCTACAGTACGCATCCATGCACGTTCAAGAGCTAATTGACTAATGTAATTTTATCTGCTTCAGCAGGTTATTGACAGCAACATCCCAGAAGCCTGTTCATCCTTCTGTCAACTCGTCAGCATGGGAGACCATTATCATCTCATTACGGCTCACACTGTCATATAATCCTGACATTTCCTATCTCCCTCTCTCTACAAGCTTTGGGAGCTGCCACGCTTTGCTGTATTGTAGTAGTAGTAATGGAATGTTTCTTTGTGTGTGTGTGTGGGGGGGGGGATGTAGGAGGATGAGAGGTAATAAAGAGTTTTAATTTCCTACAGCCACTCAACAGACAGTCCTTATCCATCTGCTTCTTCCCTCCAACAACCACACAGCCTTTAAATCTCAACATTCGTGTACTTCAGCAAAAACAACAGAATATGTATATATACTGCATGCTTAAATACAATGCTGAATCCACAGCAACAATAAAATTTTTAAAAAAAAGAAAAAGAGTTGGCAGTGCTGTTTGTGTAAAGTGTATCCTTAAATGATGCCTAGTTATTATGGAAATAACAATCGTACAGTCAGCGGAGAAAAGGTCACTGACAGACATGAGGAATGGGAGGCGTGTTGGGGCGATGGGGAGAACTCGAGAACTCAGGATTAATCTCTTCTTCCCAGAATTACCTTGGGAATGATTGAACATGCTTCCTGCTGAGAGCACAGAAAAAGTTCACTGAAAACCAAAAAAAACAATCGAGAGTGTGTGCGTTTTTATGTCTTTAAAGAGCAACATATTTTTAAATGTATCTGCCCTCACCGAGTTAGCCCATATGAGGCAGTGAACACATGGTCTTTTAAAGGTGCCGTTCACAGCATATCTCCGCTGTTCCCCTTATTTATCTTCCATGGAAGAAACAAACATTCGGGATATCGGAGCAATCGATGTGACGAGCTTGTGTAAAGGAAGCAGCAGTGGGTGCCGGTGATGTGGGCGAAGGTGAGAATCTCTATATGAATCTACAACTCATCCTGTATGAGCTGCAGAGAGAACAAAGGGAAAGTTCCACTGTTCCACTTCAGTAACTATCAATAGTTCACAGGCCGTCTCCCACGGCACGGCTTCATGATAGCAGCTGCCGTATGATGGTTAGGTGCATGTCAGGTGAAACTGAAGCAGGTCCAGATCAACGAGCAAACACGCAGAGCGTATGGGAAATGTAATCTACTGTTATATTGTATGATGTAGTATTCTAGAGATATTTGATAACTGCTGAAATAAAAAGGTCATGAATTGAATATTTAAGTTATTGCATTTTGCTGACTGAAAAATGATCATGGTCACTGCAGTTGATATCTAAGTGTCTTGCTCAAGGACACTAGGGCAGAGCTGAAGCCTCTTGCATGAAAAGCAATAAAATGACAGCTGTAATAGCAGCAATATAGCAACATGGTTTAACAAATTTTACCATGGGTGCAAAGTAAGTAAAAAAGTTCATTTATAAACTCTGCCCTTACTCAAGAGTTCAATTAGATAGATAATCAATTTGAAAGTTCTTGACCTTGGATGGACAAATCTGCAAAGTTTGATGTATTTTCATTCATGGGAAGGAAATCAAAAGAAAACGGTTGGATACATTTTTATGTAATGATGATTTATCACTGTGTATAATTGTACAGAAAAGCAATGGCGCTTTGATGGCTGACAGATGCATATCTGGAGCAAACACACATGATCCATCAAAGACGGATCATTTGGATTTGATTGGTATACTCCTATAGTAATTGATAATAATGGCAGACAAGATTAATATAACATCAGAGCAAAAATGGACTGAAATCTCTTTGCTCCTGCTCCTCTGAGTCTATACACACCATAGCTCATGTCACAAAAATCTCACATTTGAAATGAAAATATATACATATGATTTTTCATCATTCAGATCAGAGCTTATCATGTTTGCCACATGTCTGCATCTGCATGGCCCAGCCCAAAAGCAGAGCGTTTTTGTATAATATATGTGTGTGAGTCTACCTGCACAGCTTCATAAATATTCTCGACTTCAGTATTTCAGCCTAGAACTGGTCTGATAGATGCACTGAAACAGATCAGCATAACCAGTCTGTGGGAGGAATATATTAGTCTTCATATCTGACAGTTATGAGTACATGGATTTGTGTTTCATTCTTGCTTCCACTGGAGTACATTCCATTGATCTCGAAGACTAACGCCCCTAAAACCTTGCAGGACAGAAAGACCTGAGACACAAGCCATTTGCAAGAGACTGGATCACACAACACTTAAGTTGGGCTTAGCTCGGAGATGCACTGAGATGATATGAGTATGAGTGCGTGCAACATGACGCTGATGACATTTTCAGATTTCTGTCGCAGTCACTAGATTACATTTCCATCTTCCCATTTGAGCTGTTTTACTGGCTTTAATGGCTAAATGAAAATATTGTGACTATATTATATATTAAATGTGTCTGCTTGTACACAATCACAGATGTTTTTTCAGTAGTATTAACAACATAGCCCATGTTTATGCATGCAATTTTTTGCGATGACAAAAAAAATAAAATAACGGCCTCTACCAAATGTGCGACAGCTTACAATAAATCCACATGGATAAATTGGACCAATTATTCTCCTCCTGTCATGAACAAACAGTCCATTCAGTTGCCGCTTAGCTGCTGCTGCTGTTGTTGTTTGTAATGCTATTCTAATGTGCCACCACAGAGCTGCGTATAGCACAGATCTGACAGACTGTCAGCAAAGCTGAGTTAGCCAGCTCTGTCCTATCAGGAATACCAAGTACATGTTGAGACTACTCTGAGGATGTGAATACAGATGCCTGTGCTCAGCCCCAGGAGGGGCCACCATATTACAAAAACAAAGCCTAATCGTCGGACTGTGTTGCTCATCAGAGGAAACATGACTCCTCTTGTTCTGCAAAAACTGAGGCTTGCTTCAGCAGCACTCCACACATATGTACTGTATGCATATAAACAACAGTCTGCAGCAACACATGGGCGAACATAGATTCTCCCCCACACGCACAATGTGCAGTCATTATTGTATTCCTGAGGCTGTAGAGAGGGCAGCGTGCCCCGGCTGTCGTACATGAGGGAACATGAGTGATATGACAACGTGCCTGCAGGCCGGGGTTGTCACTCTGCTAAATCTTTGTAATTCTCTTTTTCTGGACTGGCCTGCAGTTGTGCAATCTTCTGTATTTCACCTCACCACTGTCCTTAGGTCAGAATGGCATTAAAAGAAAAAAGATGCACCCTGAACCATGTAATACGGGCAATAATGGTAAAGGTCGCCTCCGAGGGAAAAAATAATTAGGTTTACTATTTTAACATCCAATTCTTATGATCTTCAATCATAATCAGTAAAGTAGCATCCAATAAAACAAATTGCAGTGAAATAGGGCATTATGTCAAGGGGATGGCTCCCCTCCACCTATATTACAAGCTTCCACTTTGCCCTCCAGTGCAGTTATCTCTGGTGCAAGTTACTTCTTCTGTTGTGTTTTGTTTGTATTTAAATGCTGCTTTCATCAGAAAAGGTTGCAGTCTATATATAGTTTAAGACTTTGTTTTAGGGTTAAGGTTAGGCATTTAGTTGTGATGGTTAAGGTAATAGGCTAGGGAATACATTATGTCAATGACACGTGTGTGTGTGTGTGTGTGTGTGCGCGTGTGTTCAAGGCCAAACTAAGCAAAGTTGCAACAGCGTAAGGGAGGATGAAGAGGATACAGGATGAGGTGAGAGAGAATAGCAGAGAGTCCATGTGCACACAGTCTTGTTCTCAGCTGCTGAGTGCGGCTCTCAGGTTGCCATTTGTCCATTTCCTGTTCCTGAGAGAGGGGCGAGCAAGAGACTCCCTGCAGCAGATGGCAGAGTTATGCTCTGCAGAGGTAAGAAATAGCCCATTAGCCTCAACAAAAAATTACAGCCTGCCTCCTCTTTAGTGCTCAGCCTTGAGTACACCTGACCAGATTGAGACGTTGCCCGACAGGATCAACATTTTTTAATCAGACCGTTGCCCTGTTGACAAAAACAACTCGACAAACGAAACTTCATCTGCTTAGGCTAGCCACATCCTTGCTGTGTGAGCATTCAACAAGGAGAGGTCCACTGGAGATGAATAACAATATATGAAGGATTAAGAGGACAGAGGAGAGATATTGTACCAATTAGATTCCATTAATGTCTAGCACCGTCGCCCTTGGAGTCTAAAAATTGCCTTCCACTCAGCAATTCATGATACTTTTCATAAACATTTTGTACTAGAAGGAACAAAATGAGCAAATGTGAGTTGTCAGCTCATCTTGAAAATGTCTGCTTTTAAAATTAAATGCAGACTAAATGTTTATGCCATTTGGAAACTTATTAACTTCTCACATTTTGACTATAAACACCTTAAATATAACCAATCTGTTAGAGCAGAGCTATGCCCCAGAGACAGTAATGCCCCTTTTAATGGTAGAACAAAATGTAAATGACACATTTGTGGCTCATCAAATGAGTCTTCCGTTGCCTAAACCATCTAATCAGTTGATAACAGCAGCCAGTGTGCACGTGAGAATGTAATCGGCCTGTTCTTTAGGATTTCTTCAAGAGCAGGGCCTTTTAAATAAGATTCATGGTAAATTACTGAAATAACATTTCTAGTCAAACTGTAGGTATTACCATTGGAAAGAGGCACAAAAGGAATGAGGGACTTTGGAGACTTTAAATGCCTTCCAATTCACCGAATTAGTCGAGATGGAATTAATGCTCCAGCTTTCCAAGCAAAAGACACAGCGTTACAATGTGGGGACTTGATAAGCGTATAAGGATTAGCCTGCGTTACACTGGGAGAAGACAATTCGAGGAAGTTGCTTCAAAAGGGATTAAACAGCCATAGATGGTATATGACATGGGTGTTTAATGCAGGCACCTCTGACCATTTGGAGGACTCCAAACTCTGCACATCCAACACAGACAAAACTGCAGCCACTTCATCTGTGGAGTGTGGTCCTTATTTTACAGGAGACAGCAGTCAGACTGACACAGCCAGGGGACACAGTCATTCAGGAAGAGGGTTTTTTTTCTCTCCAGATACAAAGTGAAACAAGAAACTTCACCGCCTGAATCAGAAGATTAAAAAAGCCATTTTAGTCAGCTTAAACTTTAATGGTGTAGTAAATTATATTTCCATTCATAAATGAATGTATGGTGTCACAAAGGTCAACCTCATTAATTTAATGGAACAGCAGAAATGTCAGTGAATGTCATAAAGCCAGGTGCTGCAAACTGATAAGGATTTTTTTTTTTCTCCAAACGATAAGATGTTCCCAACAGAATCAACACACACTGGATGACTGAACACTGCAAATCTTTAGGACTCGTTAAGTCCAGACATTTAGTCAAGGGAACATGAACTGCGACAATGGGAGATCAACAGTAATGTGTGCCTCCGTACTAGGGACGCCACAGAGTGGACATTTTCCCACTAGGTAATAAACTTGAGACAACACCGACTGCACCGGACATTATACAGGGAAAGACATGTGTTGACTAAGTATCTGTGGAGCGCTAACTTACACCTTTGACTGATGCTGCCACCTTCAACAGACAGCGTTTGCAGATTTACCATATTATTGTTATCAGATTCCATTTTGGCCTTCGAGTTAAATCCCAAATAATGCCAAATAGGTGCTTTTGGTTTTCACTTTGACACCGAATCCTTCATGACTCAACTCTCCTCTTGCCATGTGATATGAGTCAGATTCTCACGTGATGTGACTCTGCAAGGAGCAAACACTGTTTATAATTTTAGCATGCCACTAGGTATTGATGGTATTTTTACAAAATGCCAAAAAAAATTATTTAATAAATGTGGGCACAACCACTGACTGATACATGAAAATCAACCAAATGGGTTTGAGGGCTATATGAAAAATTGAATGGACTGTGGGGCCGGTGGGCAAGTCATGTAATTAATGTGTGCCTGAACATCACAACACCAGGAACACTAGTTACTGCGGCAACCCTACTCCAACCCAAAACACATTAACCTGCACTCAGCCAATGTTAACACAAATAAGATACATGCCGTCCTCTCCAAAGACATTTTGGAAAAACTGTCGTTTAAACAATATTTTAAGATTTGAAACAGGAATTGTATCTGGCAAAGCAGTGCTGGAGCCATTTGGGTAGATGTGGGTTTAATCGTGTGCATCTGTAATGTTTTAAAAATAATGATGATAATTAAAGCCAGAAAACAGTGACTATATGAACCAAAGACCATTGCAGCTCATTTCAACCACAGGGACCAGCTGTTGCTTTAGAGGTGCCAGTTAAATTGACCCTGAAACTAAACTCCATGAGTTATTTTAGCGGAGGAATTTTTCAGAAAAACATTGTTAGGAAGCCAAGTTAGACAAGCCATCAAATAAAACCAGGGCATAAAGTAGGACTCCCTGCCATTTCAACTATAAAGATAACAAATTCAGATTTGTACAGCGGTTCCATTGTGATGTATTACCACAAACTAGAGATGGGACAGCCAGTCCATTTTTGGGGGGGGGGTTGTTGACAGGAAATTTATCACCAAGCATTTTAAATAACTGATAAATCATTTTTGCACATTTTTCTAGCGAAACAATGACTTTGCTGTCAACACTGTGATCGGGGAGACTGAACTGGACGATGTCCACGATTGCTTTGGACAAAACAATGGCTCAAGAGGAACAATCAGCAGATTTCTGGACGATGAAAACAACGGTCCAAAAGGTAGCACTGCATGTAATTATCCAACTAGCAAACCACAGGGTGACAATTACATTGAGACATGAAAACGCTGCACATCCTCACACAGATGACGGACTTGGACCTGGATTAAAAAGTTAGTACCAGACCTGCTGCAGAGGCTGCACACAAACCAGTCAGCAGGGAGCCACGCTGACGACCTAGTTCTCTACTAGTGCACATTGTCCACAAAAACAAAATGATGTTCCACCCCCGGTTATGTGAGTGGAGCAGGTGACAAGCAGCTCCAGCGTGGTGTATTTGAATTACAACCACGTGATACCTACATGACACACACACACACACACACACACACACACACAGGTGTGTTGGCAGTTCAGCCAGCGGACACGGACAGACAATGGTGTTCGACTCACCCACTCACAGTCGAAGAGGAGGTGCTCTCTCCTTCCCCTCGGGGACATGAAGTGGTCAAATATTCCGTGTCAAAAACTGTTCACAGGTCCGACGTCCGCCTCGGCTCACTAGCACTACAACATCTCCGTGGCTTAAGGCCATTCACCGGGGGAGAGAGAGAGAGAGAAGGACGAGCTCGTTTAGATACTGTCGTCCACTTCCTAGGACTTGTTAGCTGGGATCATGCCGACGTCTTCGAAGTTCCCTGGAAGGTCAGAGTCCATTCACAGCAGCTCTTCGCCGACGTCCACGAGAAGCTGAGGGGGTTTATCTTCTTCCACACGGCGCAGAGCTTTGTAATCAAGGTTCATTGACTTCACCTGGCTGCTCATCTGGAACGACACACCTGGACACCTACCAGCCTTCGCCATGCAGGGGGCGCTGTTTCAACACCTTAAAATAATGTGAAAGAAAGAAATAAAATGAGACAACATTGATAAATACAGTGTCATTTAGTAGAGCACATCAATGACTTCACCGAGTCTGAGCAATCCTACACATGATTGTGTTGTTGTTGTAGGAAAAGAGAGAAGTCACCTGGTGACTTCAGTGCTTTATTTTTCATTAAAACGTAGTCCAGAATGGTGGTGGACATGTTATTGTAATAATAATAATAATATTGTTATTTATATAGCACCTTTCAGAAGCAGCTTCACAAAGTGCTTTCACAAAAACATACAAATCACAGGCAATTACAATCAGCATTTTAAAAATAGTACGGTCTTCAGGTCACATATCTGTGTGAAAAAAAGATATAAAAAGACGACATCACATGAAAGCAAGTCTGTAGAAATGGTTTTTTAAAAAGTGTCTCAAAAGAAGGCACAGACTCTGCCAGGCTCCTCTCCTCAGGCAGGCCGTTCCAGAGTCGAGGGGCCCTGGTGGAGAAAGCTCGGTCACCCTTAGATTTGAGCCTCGACTTTGGAACAACCAGTAAAGACCCACCTGAGGATCTAAGGCTGCGAGCTGGCTTGTAGGGGATCAGCATTTCATTCATGTAGCGTGGAGCAAGAGCAAGCTGTGCTTCGAAAGTAATTAGTAAAATCTTAGAATCAATTCTAAAATGGACGGGTAGCCAATGAAGTGAAGCTAAAACTGGGGTTATGTGATGCCGTCTATTTACCCTGTAAATCAATGCACAAGTATGTATATGTGTATATAAATTTAACACAGTATTATATAGCTGAAAAAAGACTACCTTCCCTATGAAAATAGAGCTTGATTTAAGATAGAATAATTTTTTGCCTGGATCCCAACCAAATTGTATATCCTACACACTCATAAATATCCACCTATTAAATAAACCTTTTTTTTCTTTTTCTTTTGGAGCTGTGCATATTCCCTGAAAAATTGACAAAATGTTGAAACATGTTGCAGTGTCAAAGAAAGGAAAAAACTTTTCCTGGATCCGTCCCAAAATGTGATGGGTTCTTCAACAGCCTCATCCCTCCACCAAGTTTGATGAGCATCAGTTTAGGAGTTTGGTAAGTAGACATGGAAGAAGTAGACATGGGTGAAAACAAAACCTCCTTGTCAGATGGTAATTGATGTAAAAGGGATTCTTTTAAAGAGAAAACTGCATTTTAGGGCGAGCACAACGGGGTCCAATCTTGTGTGAGTGGATGTAATGACTTTTGGTTTAAATAAAGCAATTACTAAAGCCAAGTAGGTGAACGATTGCCAGCCTAAGCATTAATTCTGAAAGAAAATAGGCCAATGCCATACAAAAATGATTCCTATTATCTTAGGAGAAGCCATCGAATTATAATGGCATCTTTTATGTAATTTTCTCTTTCAGATATGCCTTTTAAAATCCAGAGAAAATGTGTTCAGCTGGGTGCAAATAGACATATACAAGAAATCAGCAGAGGCATCAGTATGTTCTGAACAATCCGTCTACTTCTCAGTTATGATATCAAAAAAGTAGCTTTGCAGATGAGTGCTTGGCATTAAATCTCAACAAATCCATTGTTGCTGTTGTACTTAAAGACAAATTGGGGTCAATCAATTCAGCTTAAGATACAAGGAAGTCTCCCCAGTCTGTGTATAATCACAGGCAGAAGTAAAATACAAAATTGGCAGTTGGGTAGTGAGCACTGCAGTATGCATAACTGAGTATGTGCTTTATTTAAATTAATCTTTAATCTGAACTATGAATTTACAGCATTCCTCTGAATCCTCAAACTCTTACAATGTTCTTTTAAAGTTCAGAAAAAACTCCTTGTCTTCTCTGTGTTTGACTGTTCATGCTTTGATTATTTTAGAGACAGTTCAATGCAATGAACCAACACTAGTCCCCGGTCCATCGCAGCAGGAAGTCGTGACCTTCGTTGTGGAAATTTTAATTAATATCACAACAAATGAAGGTTTTAAAACACAGACAACCAACAATCCCAACACAATATATTAATGAAAAACGACATGAAGTCATACTGGGACATACAGTAAGAGGCAATAACCTTTATGTAGTTGAGGAAAATAGAAATAAAAAAGCATGAGAGGAGCGATGTATACTGTGCATTCTTATGTTTTTTATACTATAATGATGCCATTTCATAATGATGTCATCAAAAGGTCATGAGGAAAAATGATCGGCTAATCTAAATAAGCTGTAGCTCGTGAATGGGGAGTACTTTTCAGATCAATATAAGTTATAGATTATTTCTCTAGCACTATTATTTTTGGGACATAGTTTGGAAAATGTGTTATTATGACCATATTTTTGTTGACAATGACCTTGACCTTTGACTTATCAGCTGCAAAAATTAATCGTCTGGAGATGCCCTCCGAAATAATAATCCCAGCAGGTTTGGTGAAAATCCGTTTGCAGTTTTTGAGTTTATCTGTACATACACACACACAAACACACACACACACACACACAGGGTTGAAAACAATAGCCTGCTTCCGACGCGGAGGGTAATAAGAAGAAGACATAATAGATTTCCCCTGGGCTGGGCTGGGCACCTGTGCTGCACCAAATGGTATACTACACAGCTGGAAGGCTTTTACAGTTAAACAGCAGCAGAAAAGTGCTGAGATTAATATTGCATTGGCGTAATGGATTTTCATTACAGCTGTGAAAACGCCCAAGCAAGGGGAGCTTATGAGGAAACAGCGAGGCTGCTGTCGGTGGAATGAATGAAACAGAAACAGAGAGGTGTAAGTGATGTTAAGACAGTGCCGCGTGCTCAACAAGGTGTGTCTCTTAAATGTCACCGTCGCTTGCTTCCTGTTCCCTGCATGGCCACGGACACTCAGTTGACCACAATGTTATTACGGCTCAGTCAGGAGCAGGCACCATCACACCACAGGTCTGCTCATGAGCAGAACATAAACACCACAGTATATGTCATGGGTCAGGTAAGAAATCATCTGCTGACAATGGGGAATTAAAACGCGTTTAGGTCCCTCTGAATGTAAATATGATGCATGATATTAGTTTAACTTATGCAATGGGGAAAAAACCCCCAACATGCAGGTATCCAGCCTTAACAGCCTCAACCTCGGACAATGTTCTAGCATAACACTACAGTGTACTCATTGTGCAGACAGTTTACCCATTAAGCAAGATTGCAAGGCTGTCTCGGAATATACTGTATCAGCAAGGACAGAACTCCATGTATCATGATGTAGTTGCAGACTGTCTCATTAGAGATGGTGATTTATAGTTGCCCACTTCATTGTGGCCACACTGTATGAATAACCATCGTACCAGCAGCCCAGTGCGCCAACAATCTGATAATCTGTTGATGATTGTGGTCGTCCACTTGCAAGTGGATGAAACTCAGACATAGGCTCTCTTGTTTGTGAGTCTGCATTACAGAAATTTCCACCACACCACCACTCAGCAGAATTTTTTTTACTGACATTATACATCATATGAGAAGTAGGGTCATCTTCTTACTTCTATAGAAACTGGCTCCACTTTGGAATCAGTGGAGCTGCCCTCTGCTGGTGATTCCAGAGAACACAGGCTTCAGGCACTTCGTCTTCACTTTCCAGACCTGGAGTCTACGTTACTTTCTATATATTGTCTATGCCTTTAATAGGTGTGTAGGACATGCAACTACCAGAGTGTTGGCAAGGAGAGGGATCAAAAATCTCTTCTTCGACATGTTCGACATCTGAGAAATCAACACTAAAGTGGTGACTTGAGAAACACCTGGTTAGACACACCTGACGCTCCTTGGCCTCATAAGGAAAGTTCCCCCCTGTCTCCTCAGCCTACGGTGAATGATAACAATTTTTTTTTCTCTCCATAGCTCTTTGCTCACTCGTGATTAAATTGACTATTTCTATCTGAGGGTAAGTAATATGCTTTATTCAATGCATATTGAATGTATGGATTACATGTACATCAGTTTCCTTCAACAAGAGAAGACGGGAAAAAGTGCAAGGCAAATGTAAATTGAAAACGCATAACCAGGACATGACATGGAGATTAATATGCATGAAAAGGGTCGTTTCAGAAGTTGAAGTAATACTGTACATCTCGTCTCCCAATAGGAGTTGGAGGACCTTAATCAAAGGACTTGATGTCTGGCATGCAGTGAATGCAAAACTGCAAATGCTCAGTGGGACTGAGCCAAATCTGTGCTCTTTTATTTTATTGTTTTGCAGATGATGGGATGTTTAACAGAAGCTCAGAGTTTCTTGTCAAAATTTTGACATTTCTTAGATCCATTATGGTTTCTGTTTTAAAATAAAAGGCCGTTGGCACTGGCAATTTCCCCTGCTGTAATAAAAATGTTCCCAGTTGCAACTCCAACATTGCGATGTGTTATCAATGTGTGACTCTTCTGAAATGTTCAATTTGTGCTACATTTTGTCTATATTATCTTTCGAGAACGATGTTTCATTCCCGCCCTAAATTATTCAACATTGGAATGGATATACAATATGTGTCACAGTTGCTGATAACAGCACAGGAAGGAACCAAACACTGACAGAATGATGCAGTGAAGTATTTTGAATAGTGAAAATGTACTTACAGTACAGGCAGACCGCTTTACAAGCAGCCACAGGTTCTACAAAACGCATTTGTCAGACACCCTGAGGAAGACGAGAGAACAAACCGACCAGGAACTGAGGACACTGGCAGGGCTAACTACTGGCCGGGAAAAAGGTGTGTGAGTGGATGATTGAATATAAGAAAAAGGCGAGAAGAGGGGGTGTAGAGACAGGGGTGGGGCTGTCGGCTGGAGATCAGGCAGGGTGACAGCAAGGACAAATGACTGGGGATTTTAGTGCAGGTCAGGAGGAGGTGTCAGCTGAGCCGCAAAGTGGGGAGCAGGAGCAGACGTGACGTTGGCCCACTCAGGAACAGACAATGCATCGGCCGGAACAGCCGACTCAGCTCAGCGCCTGGCCCGGGGCGTTGGTAATGGCGCAGGGCAGCTGAGGCTCTGGGTCGCAGGGCAGCAGCTGTGGCTCCTGGTCACTGGCCACTTGAGGCTCTGGGTCCCTTGGCAGATGAGGTTTTGGGTCGCCAGGGACTGACAACTACGAGACCCACGCTTTCCTTCCAGAGTTTCTGACCCCTAGATATCTCGAAAGTCCCAAGAAAAGGGATTTCAAGTGAGCTCAAGGGCTTCAGGGTCAGAATCAGACTGGAGGCTTGCAGGGGAACTGAGGGAACAGATTGTGATAGTATTTCTTCTGGTGAGCGTTAAAAGCAATGAAGGTGATAAAAGTTTTGTTTTTTTATTGTAAACACACAACAGATGAACTAAAGCAATGATTGCACCATACTTTGGAAACAAACTCTCCACACAGCTAGCTAAGGGATGTCAATAAAAATGTCACAACCCGGTGTGCAGGTTAAGGAACCTTTCACCGAGTGTTTAAAGAACCAAATCTTGAATTCAAACTCCCTTAAGGCATGGGCTCTGTCAATTTTCATCCCTTTCTATTTTCTTGCAAAACCTTACTGTGAGATGCAGTAAACTTTTCAAGGATGCTGGAGGTCACTCAGAGAGGAGAGTGCTGAGAGCAAGTTTATATAAGGCGTACTCCTATTGAATGCAGTGTACATAGCAGTGCAACATTTGTGAATTTGATTTGTGTATGAATGTGGCACAATTTGAATGGCCAACAACATTCATTCTTACCAGTTTTAGAACATTTTCTACTAAAACAGACTGATTTTGGTCAACTGTTTTGCACTGCAGTTGCAGTGTCTCACCAGTAGAAGCTGCTGAAGCCCCCGTGGCACCCCTACTCCATAGTGTGCTTGAGGATATTACATTTCACAGGGTCGGTAAGGTGAAATTATGAACCAGTGAGTGAAGGAGCCACAAAACAAGGTTTTGCAGAAGCAATTGTTATGTGTCGGCCGAATTCAATCACGTCTATGAAACTGAACGACTGATTTGCATGCTCACACACACACACAGTCAAGCATTTATGCACACTTGCACAAACACATAGCCATAATGTTGAGGCTTAAGTATGATATATCAACTAATAAATTCTGGCTAAGTAGCCAGAGGGACCTGTGTTGAGACAATCTTGGTTGCATTGTCAGTGTTTACTCCGTTCCCCGTCCTCATTTAAATGCAGAGGCAGTGGACATCAGACAAACATCCGAATCAATTGTAGGCGCCGCTCTGATTCCACATCCCCCAGGCAATGATGCCAGCATGCATGTGTTGACTTTTAAAAACGAAGACGTTGCCCCGAAAATACATGGGCGTTGAGGTGTGCGGATCTGCCCTTGTCTGCATGTGTACTGTATGTACCTGGGTGAGCATGAACCTGCTCTCACATTGCTGACAAGTTGTGTCTTTTCATGTCATTTTGAACACTCCCTTGTTGTAAGCCTGGAGGATCAATCTAGTTATCATGCAGGACTGGATTTGGATGAAACATGACAGGTTGCCTTTGAGGATTCTGTGGATCTAATGCGTGGAAGGAAAAAAGGAGTGTTCATTTTGTTCTAACATTATAACGCTGAATACTGAAGCCAACCAGGACCAAAAAAAATCTGTCCAGCAAGATCCACAGAGCCAGGTCCACAGTTCATCCATCCATAGCCAACATTCATTCATCCTTTTCATCAGGAGGTATTCCTTAACACTCTACAGTGGCACCATATTTATTGCAGTCAGTCCCGCAGTACAGAACTTCCCTAGAAATCCATCTAATTGGATGCCCAACCTGAAAGAGACTCCTGATGTACGATACATCCAGTGAAAAATCTGTTTCCTTAATGAGTTGCTTTCATGTCCACCAAGACTTAAAAAAAATGTAGATTTTAATTCAGAAATGACGGGGGGGGGGGGGGGTGTACACTGACCTATTTTAATGCCCCCGGGGTCAAGTTAAACACCAATTTGAAAGTTATCTTTCAGAATGAACTCTAAGAAATGATTTCTTCAGAAGCATCTGGACTGATGATTCCCTGCCAACCAGAGTCCACTCTATAAAGAACTTGCCTTTTCTCTTGTGCACTTAATGATGGGGAAAAATAGCATCATTCTCTGCTCCTAATGGCACAAGAAATGATGCTGGATGTTACCTGATTTTTATATGGACTGATTACGTTAAGTTATGCTATGTCTCATTTTCGGACATCCATGTATAAACTCCAATATCATCTTTTGTCCATACTGTTAATCCATATTTCTTATGGTCAGCATTATTTGTCGAATAATAATTACAGGATCCTCTTTCACACTTTGTTTTGATTTGTGTATCTTCATATTTGAACCTCAAAGAACAGTTGGTTTCTGTTTTATTAAATTTAGTTCTTAGCTGTTTTCTGCTGTAACAGCTTACGGAGTTCAAATGTATTAAAGGTTCCCCATTATGCAAAATGACTGTAGGCAGCCGACAAGAAAAAATATTTGCAGAGAGGCAGGAGAACCGCTGACGGTGAGGCATCACATACATTTGCTGAAGTTTCTGCAGTAGTTTGCTTCAGTCAAAACTTGAAGACCAAAACAAGTCACATAAAATAGTGTTTTTTTCATCATGGTAACATAAACAAACATGGTTTAATGCGGTTTGGGCATAAAATCTGCCTTTAGGTAAACGTTTAGGTAAAAGTTCATGGTTTGGATTAGAATGAGTACATCCTTAAGGTTGGCTAACCTTCGTTGTCAAGGTAACAATAATACACACAAAGGGTGTGGAACATTCATGGTGGAAAACAACGACAACAACAGCATTAAGTTTTGGTTTCACACAGGAAATGAACAGCGGTCTCCTGTGTTAAAGTCCTGTGCTTTCTCCACCCATTCATCCATGGCCCAATAACCCAGTCGATGTTGTTCGATATACTCCATCACCCGACTTCCTCCTTTGCTCTTGTAATAATTATTACTCTGTCCACTCGTGGTCCCCTAGCAATAAAATGTAACCATGTGTCATAATAAGCTGCTTGCACAGATGATATATATGGGCTTGTATTTTTTTTTTTACGGGAGGACAGTCACAGCCTTCGGCCCTGCATGTCAACTAAGCAGTGTAAGCGTGGGTAAATTTGCCACAGAGAAACTGACGGAGCGATACAAAAGGTTAACGTTCAGAGGGAACGATATCAGCTATAATAAACAGCGAAACCAAATGTGGATGTACGTAAAAAATCACAAACGTGTTGTCTACTCAGTTACAAGCAATATAGATGGTGTGTGGGGTTAATATATGTTATTTGCTTCCGCTAGATCACAGAGGTAAACAGAGCAGTGTGTGTGTGTGTGTGTGTGTGTGTGTGTGTGTGTTTCTGTGTGTATGTACTAGTGCCGTAGGTGGGGTGTGTGTGTGTTTGTGTGTGTGTGTGTTGATGAGAATAAAAACTTGGGACGCGGCAGTAATGGCTATAAAACAGTGGAGAGGGCCGTGTTCAATCTATGAAACATGCTGCACAGGCCCAGGTAGCAGGAAGACAGGCACACAGCAAACCTCTTCTTTCATTTTTACCATGTTTATTTGTTTTCACCTTCAATTCCTTTTATCACCCTTAGAGTCCGGTGAACAAAATAGGTGTAATATAAATGTGTAGGTGGGGCTACACAGTGTGCACTCAATGAAAATGTTTTCCTTTTCCGTGTTCTTCACATAATGATCCAAGGCCAATGGTTGGAAAAAAGAATTCATGGTGTAGTTTTTCTTTCAGTAAACACGGAAAACGGGTCCCGCAGACCTGAACAACACACAAGGGATTAGGATTATAGAAGATGGCCTGATGAATCTACATCCAATGTTAGTCCTCTTTATCGATGAAAAACCAAAGAGAGTTGCTGATAGAACCGAAACATTGGATTTGTGGGCCGTGACACCAAAACAAGGAGCTGAAAGCTCGAGCTGAGGGGACAATTACCTGCAGGTCGGTTACAACGGGGAACTTCTCTCACATAAATGTAGTTTGTTTTCTAACCAATGCTAATTGCTAATGCCAATATAAAAAATCTTGAGCACAGAAGTTTGAACTTCCTTGGTAATGTATGTACATAGCAGGTGACAAGGCTCTCGGTTCCACTTGAGTCAAAGGAAGACATTTTGAGCTGGGTGTCGATTACCCAAGGCTTAAACAACTGTGAGCTTCATCTCCAGAATATGAATAGGTTTTGATGATTTTTTTTTTAAATTTTCTACAACACTGTCTCTGGACCTAGGGCACTAACAGTATAGGCTCACTGTGGCTGTTACTCCATGTTGGTGAGAGTCTCCTATATGCTTAATAATGAATCAATGACACACTCACATTAAGCATGGGGCTATTTACTGCAGAAATGAGCATCTGCTCTCCTCATCTGCTCTGCACTCCATCTATTGATTTGTCGTCCATCCATTCTGCCAATCCTTCTGTCTTTCACAAACACACACACGCCTTGTTGTTTTCTACCTGCCACCAACACACACCGCTTCCCTCCCTTTTTAATGAGAGTCCAATCCACGTGATTCTTTTAAATGTTATTATTTTTTTGTTTTACTTGGTTGCGCTTACTCCCTGTCTTCCAGGTTCGCCCTGATGTGTTTCACCCTTTCCCAATCACCTCACCCTGTGTGTTTGAGTCTGTGTTCCTATCACTCCTTGTCAGTTACTGCAATTTAATCCCAACCTGAGACAAGCAGCGCCGCAAACGCGATGGATCCCGTCTCCTGAAACCCAGAGAAAGAAGAAAGACTCCTTGTCTAGTTGGCTGCGGGCGAAAAGTCAAAAGATTCTCCATGGCAAGAAATAAAAATTCTTGACCCGATGAAGGTCAAGGAAAGATTTGAAGGATAGAATCTGACTGCACATACACAAAAGCCTTTTTTCAATTACAAAAAACTATCCTCCCGAGAAAATGTGTTTTCAATAGGCTACATTAAACCATCAAGTAATCATAGGACATAACAACAAAATAGATGTCGTTGAAAATAAAAATTTACAAAAGACAAACCAACGGAAATAGGGACGGACATTTTAAAATAACACAGTGACATGAAAGGAATATACAAGTAGAGAAAGACCATTAAAATAACAACTAAAAGATAAGGAACTGAGCAAAACGTCACAACAAATGATCGTCAGACATAACATTACATTTTCTATATATCTATTGAGAAAAGAAAATTAATTTTTGTGCATTCCACAACATTTATATAGTGTGCATTATGTTATGATGATCATATTGTGAACTTATATATCAAATCCGTGTGTTCTTCAACCCCTGACAGGACAGATGTGAAGAAGAAATCTATATGTATGGATATTGGAGTTCAGTGTGGTGAAGTCATGTGAAGATTTCCACAAGCTTCAGATCGTATCACAAGAGTTAAACAGCTGTTTGTTTTTTTTCTATACTCACGTGGGTCTGCCCTGGTGCGACTACAAGGTTCATTCCTTATCATTTAGAGAACTGAAATAGTTCTTATCAGGGCTGCCATGAATACTATACTAATACTTCCGGGTACAGACTATTAGTCCGCAGCCATTATCAATTAGTCCGTGTTTGTTCCCCCATGTTTCCCTGTGGATTTACTTCCTGCACAAGGTTTCCTGTTTTGTTCCTAATTTATTTTCCTAGTTTTTGTCATGTGTATTCTGTTATCTGCTCTACACACACACACACACACACACACACACACACAGAGGGAAAGAGAGAGAGAGAGAGAGAGATAGGGTGCAAACCATGGTGCTCATATTGCTTTCTAAAACACACTTTTGTTATTCTATCTATATAATGTTGAAGAAAGCTCCAAATTTCACTGAAGACAGAAAAATAAATGTTTTTTTAAGCTGCTTGAGTTCAGATCCCTTTTGCTCCACGCTCTCTAAATCCTCTTCTCCGCTACCATTTAAAAATAATTAATTAGGGGTAGCAAGTATACATGGCAGGATTGTGTATGTGGGCCCTCCATATCATTTTCATAGAGACTGACTGTAAAAGTAATATCCATCCTCTGTGCACATTTATTGCCATGTACAATGTTGGTGTGGTTTTCCCTTGAAGGTTTTAAAGGTATATAATAAAAGTCATTTCCACGGCCCCTGTTGGAACAGAGCTTGAGTCTGATCAACTGTGTCCTTATTTAAATTCAGACTCTGAGTCTGTTTCTGTCCATGTCGTCACAGTGCCCTCCTCAGGGCTCCTCCACACTGCTGTTAATACTGCTGTCACGCTCAGTCTGAACATGGAGATGAGTTGTACACGGGATGCTGTGCTACAGTGCGGAAGGCACTTAAAAATACTGGCCGTCGTTATCGATTCGAATGGGCTCATTCTAATTAAAGCAGAGTACACACACTGGCAGTCTGCTCAACACGCCGCACATGTTGGCCGCGTTTCTCCATTCGGCACTGCCTCAGGATCCTCACCAGCACCACCACTTGTTTTGGTGCTGCTCAATATGTATCCGAGGGGACTTAAGAGCTGCTAAGTGTTTGTGTATGCCAACGGTGCTCCACCACCACGGCAAGAAACAGAGTCAAATTTTCAAATCGGTATTGCCATGTCATACATGCTGAGTTTCATCTTTGGAGCAAACATGGCAAATGCAGCATAATAGAACATTGTACATATCTGAATTGACCACAGAGCTCCAGTCACACAAATCACAAAGTGTTGAACATTGATTTGCCCAAGCTTTTCCTGGATACAGAAACGTGTAATAGAGCAACGGCTTTGGTGATTTTGTTTACTAAACTAAACCAGTATGCAACAATTATGTTATAACTTTAACCATGACTATTCCACAACCTTAAACGCATGTTTATCATTTTGACCATGATGATTAAGGTCCATGATCTTCCTCTACACCTATAACCAGGTTTGTTTTTGTGCCTCAACCTATACAAAGTGACGATCAGGAGAGATTTACTGACAAAAGATGGAGAATAAGTAAGTTAGAATAAAATTTGTTTCATTTCGAGGAGGAAGGATAGACTTTGTCACTTTAAGCCCGGCAGGAAGTGGAACACCATGGAAGCTGTCCTCTGAATTAGGTGCTTCAAATATGAAGAAGACTTCCCCCCCCGCAGCCAAGACACTGGCGCGGGCGATGAGAAATGGAGCAGGAAGTTGGGACGTCTCATGAAGGGCTTCTGGTTGGACGGTTTGATGGGACATGACCAGGCATCTGGAGTTGAGGTGGTGCACGGGTGGAGGTGGGTCATGCAATGGCCGTGGTGTTAAAGTGACAGCTGAATGAAAAAAAAGAGAGAACATTTTCAAACTTTGACAGTTTGTAAGTGGCACACTCCAGTGCATAAACACTTTGTCCATTGTGCAGAGGTCTAAAGGAAAAAACATAAATGCACAGTATTCAATTTTCAAGCACTTGAGTATATAGTGCAACAGAATACAGGAATATGGTACGCTCTGTTTAGAGGTTATTTTAACCATAAGCTTCTGTGGTTAACGTGGCAGCTTAGCAATAAGTTATATATATATATATATATATTTGCCCCAGATTCTTTACTGAAAAGCTTTCACTGCACATTTGCCATTAAATCAACCTTAACACCTAACTGCAAAATCAATACATCATCAATACCGAGAGTGGAGACATTTCATCAATGCCGACAGCTTGTCTCCGGATAGCCTCTCTCACTTTCATAGCAGGATAATTTAATGCATTTATGCAACGCTGTGTGATTGGTATTGTAAAACTGGGGCCGGTGAACACAGGCGCTGAACATATTCCGACTGACATTAATGAGGTATCGCAAATTTATCTACACACAGATGCATTACCGGCAATCGATCAGCGCTCCCGATGGTCATGGGAAGTTGATGAGTTTGTCTTGCCTGCTCAGCTGATAATCAAGTCAGGGATCAAAGTGTCTGTGAACAAGACATTACTGGCACCCCGGTGGGCTAGTGAGGGGCGAGTAACCGCCATTGACTGCTGACTATAATGTTAAACTTCACTGACTCACCGGAATGAAATACAATTTTGTTCATTTTGGGCCCACTATGTTCTACTGAACTTTAAAGCTAAAACCGTCCGGACAACAAAACATAGGAATCGCAAACTCAATAGCTTTTAGGAGGCAAAAGACAACTTTCGTGCCCCTAGTGGATCCAGGTGGTATTGTTGTCTGGTGACTGTCGCGGAAACGCTGCAGTAGCCAGATGCTGGTTGGGACGCAGGTACTTCTCCTCAGAGCCTGAGGAGTTTGTTCCCACCACTCTGGAAATAACGGAGGTGAAGAAAGAATAAGTAGCCTATAAACACTGAAGCTCCCAATTCATTTTCTGGCGTTTCCTAGCATCATGGCTCACTCAATGCCAGCAGCCTTGGTACTGTCCAACCATAAAGAAAAAAAATCTCAATTTCAAATAAATACCTTGAGTTAATTGTCTGGTTGTATTAATAAGTAGGCTGGTTGTGTCACTTGCTGATCTAGAAGAAAGAAAAGAAACTGCATGTCGTTTCTGAAGCCTCTCAAGACCCAGATTGATTCTCGTTCTCTTGCAAGGTTGACAGCTGAGATGAGCTCAGACTGTGCATCTGACGATGGTTCTCTGTTGCGTCATCACTTGCACACACTGTACAAGCAGTCATGTGATCTATGATTATGAAACATTTGATTACAGCCACCTTAACATCAATTTCATTGAACAGATTTGCCCTCACCGCATCGATCCTCTAGAGGTGCCTTTTCTGTAACTAGCAGGTTGGTGTGTTATTTGCGCAGCCGGTTTCCCATTAGATTCCTGGATGCTGTTCAATATTGCTGCTAAAGTGTATATGGCGCTGCTTGTTTCCCATCTTCTGTTTCTCTCTTTTACTTTCTCCTGTCTTTGTTTCCCTCTTTGTGCTCCTCCTCTCTTCCCCATTGCAGCCCCCCTCCCCAGCTCCCTGCTGACAGTTGGATTACCATGTATCAATGCAGCGCCAGAAACTAACTGCCAGACCAAATCGTGTTTTGTCTTATCCTTGGCTCCAGCCGTGTGATGAAGTCCAACATCGTATGACATTGGGAACAAGAGAAGGAAAGCCAGGTGTGACCAGGAGACAGGAAGTTGGTGTCTCTCATGCAAGTGTGTATATAACCATATGTATATATGGACCTCATGCGTTTGTCTGTATGAATACGTTGTCACACCCAAAATGCGATGACAGAAAGTGACGAGTCCCAAATTATCGGGACACACACCCTTAGTATCAGTAATGTATTATTCATTTTTAAGCCGATGCAAATTTTTGTAAAAGCACACACAGTACATCAGTATCTGCACTTATGTCCGTGGAGATCTCTGCATGTGCCTGCATGTGACGTCTCCTCGCAGGATTTATAAATGCTTATTGTCCCAGAGCCCAGGGTGAAATTGCAGTGCGATGAGAAAGATTCTCACTGGCTCGCAGGCGGAATATTGGATTCTCCAAAAAGTCAATAAAGGGCTTGATCATTAGTGAATAAATATTCTCTCCCCTCAAAGCTATTTCAAGACTTGCAGTGTCCTATCGCTACTGTGGCTCTTTTATTATTTACAGTATTGTGCTGACACACACAATCTTACTTTATGCAGTGTCCTATATGAAACGGGAAAGAGGTGCACAGAGGGAAAGTTGCCAATAATACTGAGACAGCTCTATTAAAATGGATTACCTTTTCCCCCACTCTCACTCATCCTCTCCATTCCCCCAAAAGAATGTCTTACTTTTCTCCCTGAGCTTTTGCAATAGATTGGGTTTTTCTTTAATATCTGTTTCTCGGAGGAGTGTGAGAAGTTATTTTGATGCCTTTGGTAGATGTGGAGGACGTGGTTTGCTGAGGAGGTAAAAAACTGTATCATATGGGAATATACAGTATTGCACTCATTATTTGCTGCCCATATAAGAGGCTCAATCGTTGACTTCTTACTGCTGCAACAAACTGATACACAGCCATAATGCCCTATTATTAGGTAGACTGTATATGTACTAAGTTAAAAATTGAAGATGTTTCCTTATTGATTTACACACAAATCGGTACCACTTTGTTGTTAAGCCATTTCAGCGTATCCCTAGTTCCTGTAACTTGTTACCAATTACTTAGTTAATAAATATATTTTTTTCTTGTTTATGAGCTTATAATGAGGAAAATTCTACTTCTTTAAATAAATACTATTGGTCCAGATGTTCCACTGCTCCTTTCTCCCTCCCTTTAGTGAAGCTGTCCCTGGAATATTCACCTTTTCCATTTAAATGTATTTTTTTCTTATGAATCTAATAACTCTAGGCTGTCAGGGTCCTGACATATTGGCAGTTTGGACATTCATGGGAAGACATACAGTGAGAACCCGAAATATTTAATATCAAAACATGACTGAAATAATGCTCTTGTCCCTGTGGTTGAGGTAGGATTTGTGCGTCTTCTGCCCCCTGATGACTAATGGCGACACTACATTTCCCCCAACTGTTTGTTCCTGTATCCGTTGGTCCTTTGTGATATCTCTACTTCCATTTGCTGCGATATTGTTTCTGGTTATTTACCAAGCTCCAATCCCCTAAACCCAGAAAGGCAGGAGAGGACTGATTTGTATTCATCTGGACCTACACACGACACGGCAGGTGTGCAGGGAAAGGAGGAGTGAGTGGGCAAGTGAGCGTTTTAGGTATGCATATATTTTGGTATACATATATATGTATATGTATATATATATATATATCTCAGAGTATATGTGCACCCCCAGGTTTGGGTTAGTTTACTTCATCTCTGCACGCCCAGCACTGCTCAGACCAAGTTAATTGGTTTATTTATGAGGCGAGCAGCAAGACGAGGCAAATGAAGACTTAGTACTGTTACTTAACCTGACAGAGCAGGAGAGTGGAGAGATTAACTATGGGTCCAAGATACAGCTCTTGTGGATTGATGACGACTGCGCAACTGGGGGACAGGTTCAACAACTCTTAATACTAACAAAATCCCATGAAGCCCGTTCCCTCCCACGCTTGACCTCCACGCAGAACAACATACATCAGTTGTTGCTGCCCTGCTCAATATTCTGAACGCCTTGCCCATTACCTGCTTCAATGCTAGCATTTGGCAATATTTCTCTGATGGGAAGTTTTCGATAATAATGGGAACCCATCGCTTTTCTGTCCAATCGTACTCAGGTGGAGACCCCGAAGGAACATGTATATGTGTGGTGTGTGAGTGTGTGTGTGTGTGTGTGTGTGTGTGTGTGTCACCCCTCGGTCACATCAACAGTTCATCAAAATGTCAAGGCTTTCATTTCTCAATAAGTCATTTTTATGCAGATGATATGCAGTTGTGCATTTCTTTATCCTACTAACCATAACAAACTATAGGTTCCCCATGACCTCTTTTAAGCAATTATTATTTATTTTTTTTACTATGGTGATTATATATATTTTTTTCATATCTGCTTTGACATCCTTTACAGTTTCCAATTCAAGCCAGCTTGAATATTGAAGTGCGATTGTTGACATGTTCTCTTTTCCCCCCTTATCATTCAGCCTCCTCATCCTTCACCTGCCCTGCCTACACTCCATTTGCAGGATGTTGTTAGCTTGCTGAATCAAGGGGGAAAAAAATCTGCAAGCACGCAGAGCATTTTTCCTCCGCAGTTGCTCCTCCCTGGCTCCAAATTCTGATGCCATCCAAATTCTGATTGTGATCTATAATTTACTGTTCTTTCTGTACAGTTGTTTTATGTCGCTGCATACTAAGTGCTTCATTTTTCTCACTTTGTTGATTAATAAATCCAGATATGTAAAGCCCTTTGGCTTGTGATAGAGAAAATTTGGCATTCTTATGAACAAACTGTCCTCAAATGTGAACAAAATAATTTTTGGAACTAGGCTTTCCATAATTGCGGTATGTTGTCATAGATTCAGTGGGAAACCAATGGGTGCCAAAATTAGCTAGCATGGCCTCGGGTTTGGATAAAAATGTAGCAGCCACCTCAGGACCTTTGCTTCAGAGATTATGGTGATGCACAAAAAGATTGGTAGTTATTCTAATATCAAAAACTGCCACACAGTCAAACAGGGGGGCAGTTACCCACTCTGTCTGGAGCATAATTTAGCCTTGAGACGATTATATATCAGACGCCTTTGCCTCATTTGACTACAGCGCTGCTACAGTGTGTAATAAATAACCTCTGCTCCTGCTGTTGAAACTGGAAGTCTGATGGTGACACTAGTAATATAAAGCTCCTGGGGTACGAAAGCATCCCAGTGTCTTAATGTTTTAATGATCCCGTAATCTTTGCCCATAGTGTAAAAGTCATAAATGCGACTAAAATATATAACCAGATAGAATTTTGCCCCCGCTGAACTAATTTTAGGTGCATTTTATGAGCTCGGTGGCATTTAATGAACTTTCAAGGGTGTTTTCCCCTGAAGGCCCAGTGAATTTCCCAACCTTGATACGGACTAATACACACACTGAATTCAGTGTATTAGACAGTTCATTTACCGTCCCCCTAACTACACTTTCTCACTCCAACAAATGGCCAACAAATCAGACTCAACACTAATAAGAGTGGTTGCGGCGTGATGGAAGCGTTCCCTTTTTGAAGCAGACAACGGCAGTGTATTTAAGTTAATGCTGTTGAATAATTACCCACCCCGGTGAGCAGACTCGATAGCAACTGCCACTGTTTGCATTCAAATTATTTGCTGGCCAATTAGTCATTATGCAAGGACTTTAGGCAAAGAAGCTCCGGGTGAAAATCATCAATCAATTCTTGTCGCTGTGAGGCACCGGGGTCCAGTTCGCTACACTAACAACACACTGGATACCAGCGGTGTCTGGTGACTATCTGAAATCTCACTGAGCGATTCAGCTGTTCACTGCACCAACAAGAAAAATGGACCGGAATAAAACATATGTCTCCGTGACAGTAAAGCAGCAAATATCTTTTAGATTCAGGGCCTGTCTCATGGTTTTGTGCTGCCCGTCTTTCCTGTGCATCTTGCTACACTCAGTCGCTCGACTTACCGACGCTTACAGGCTTGACGTTTTGACATCTTGAGGGTATTGTTCTAACTCGTATGCCTGTCACATTGTCGCTGTCCCTGTGTCAGTGCAGGTAACATTAGAGGAGAGCTGTGATGCGCACAACCACCATGAGATTAATGCTGTCCTTGAATGAGGGCATAAGGTACAATAATGTGCACAATTTCATAACGGATCTCAGAGCAGTGGAAGCCTAGTCAAGGGCGGGTTGTGTTATTTCAAGATAGTGACCCTACAAAAATCCCAGAAACATGCACAACGTCCCAAAAAAATGCTGCTCCCTCCTGTGTTTGACACGCCGCAGTCTTTTTTCGAACAGAGGGGCACGGCCTTGCCCACAAAAAATGACAGAAAATAGAGATCTAGCGGCTAACAGTCCCACTAGCTTTCTGAGACAATCGCCTAATGCGGCCACAAGAGGGCGGTGAACAAAGCGGGAGCAAACTGAACAAGATGAACCCAAACCCCCAACGTCCGATTCTTTATGGGACAAAATGCTGTTCTGAGAAGTAAGTTATCGATATCGCTTCCGCTTCTGTATTGTTCTAATCGATTTGAGCTCATATTTTTTGGCCGGTCGACCACTGCTCGCCCTCTTTGTCCTGACAAACCACAGCAAAGCTGCAAGGAAATGGCCTTTTGTTCCCCTCCAGCCATTTTAGTTGAGTCAGTGTAGCAGTAAATGTTCCTTTGTTGGCTGTTGAGCTGCTGGAACAGCAAGTGCTGTCATTCAGTGTTCTCTATATCCATAATAGACCATCTGTATTCAGGCAGTACAAGTACACACAGGTACACACACACTCGCATTCCCACACACGCACACATATACAATATCTGGCACTTAAGAATGACACAGTCTCTTCAATATTCAGAGCCACTGTCAGAGGCCTGACTGAAACACCTTTCACTACAAATTACTTTATAGAAAAGATAGAGCTAGAGCATATAGTTATACTCCCACTCCCTGTTGTAATGGGTTCTGATGGCTGATACATAGGAGCTGGCTGGGTAATGACATGCAAAGTGCACACTGCAGAGTCCAGGTAATGGATACAATCTATTTCTTTGTTTCATACAGGCCAATTTGGAGTTTCTAGAGTGAGAATGTTTGACTGGAACCAACTACAGAATAGAACCGAGCACGTCAATAAGAAACCCCCAAAATCTGTGCCCTCAGCCCTCCTGTCCTGTACCCTCCTGATGGATCGAAGTCTCCAAAGACATTCGAACCGCTGGACTAAATTATACCGGAGGGCCAGAAAAGTGTTGCATCCACATAGACAGAAAATGACCATAAAAATGGATTTGTTTGATAGCAGAGCAGGATGTGAAATTGTCACACAGGTCCACTGGAAAGAGCAGCAAAGGCCGAGCGTGTGTGTGTATGTGTGTGTGTGTGTGTGTGTGTGTGTGTGTGTGTGTGTGTGTGTGTGGCCATAAAGCACAGACACAATGCCACGTACACACATGCTGTAGTCGCCATGCAAATAACGAGGGAAAGGGACATTTCATTCCTGAATGGGCTGCCAACGGAGCGGTAGTGGCAATAAAGTCACAGCGATAATGAAATCTTCGAGCAAGGGCTCAAACCGAGGTTTTGCGGCTATATATGAGTGACTCCGTGCATTCATCCACTCATGCACTCGGGCCCACCGTGGGGGCACATCTGAGTGAAATTAATATCTCGCCAGAGAAGCCTCCTGTGAGTTTGGGCCGGGTCGATGTCATTCGGAGAGAGGCATATGCAATCAAACACACTGTACAAAGTGACATTTCACTTAAGCCCGCTGGTGGCTGGCTAATGCATGCACGCACATCAGATGGCACCTGTCACCGCGCTCAACGGGAAGCAATATCACAGTTTCAACAGTGCTATGACAAATGGATTAGTTGGGATTAGTCGGTGTCCGCCACGGCAGCGTCAAGTGGGCTGACCAGGTTTATAGATCCACAGGAGAGACTTACAGATGACCACGAGCTGCTGAATTGTTCAGTTGTAGGTTTGACCATATGGTATTTATATTATATTGAGTATACGTGTGATCTTCTGATATCTGCTCTTCACTTGGATTAAATGCTTTCGGCTCACTGTCGAGCAAACTAGACATCTCGCCTGCGCCGTGATTGAAGTCTCCTCGTCTGCAGGTGACAGGCAGCATCAGTTATCTTCTGCGGTGAGCCATATGCAAATCGGAAAACTTATCTTCTTTCGGTTGTCCCCAGTTTAATAATGATACCAATTAAGGATTCAGGCCAGGTCGCCGATTGAGCTGTTGTTATCTCCGTTGAGTAAACAAGGTTTCTTTCTTCTCCACCCTCGGCTTCATTAGCAAGCCTAACACACGGCTGCGTCCGGGCGCGCACAAAGGCACGGATCTATACCTCAAAGTGGGGTCCAGCACAAACGGATATATACCCCTTGCAGGGGAAAAGAAATACGCTCCAACACCAGCTTTTATTCAAATAAGGGTTTTGAACGCAGTATTTGTCCTGCGGTGAAGCAGTATGATTACCTACCGCCATCTAACTCGACTTGAATGAACCATAGATCTAATCTAATTTAAATCATAAAAGGATTAGAGGGATTGCTCCAGTACTGAGATGAAAGTTTTCCTTTTTTTTTTATAAAATGCTTTGAAACTTGCTGGGAATGGAAGACAACACGCATGAAAGATTTGGATTATACTGGGCCACATATCTTTTTTTATTGTATAGTCGACGATGCCCCTGCCCTCTGAACGACACGGACAGCAGCATGTGAGCTTGTCTCACCTGTGGATAAGCATCACCTTGATGATCCCATCGATGTTTATTCTGATTCTATTTTACATGCGTGCGACATCCCTTCCTCTTTTATCATTCCAGCCCTCCCTCTCGCTCTCCCTCTGTGTAAACTGGGAATGCGCTTCATGCTTCATTAAGGCTGGCGGTGAGTTTCCATTTAAATCCATTACTTTATAAACCTCAGTGATACACAGTGGTGATGATGTTCTCGTAACCCCATTTAAGATTTCATCGCTGCTAAAATGAGCTCCCGGTAATTCACAAGTAATAATGACATTTGGACTGCAGTCGCTATAGTTTTGTGCCTCTTCCCCGATGTGACTTCTCATCGCAGACATCGCTGTTAATTCTGCATAACACCGGCGCCGTAAGAGGACATCCATACGACGTGCTCCTCATCAACTGCTGGGAAATGCACTCGGGAAAGCGTCAACTGACTCCCCCAGATGAGCAGATGTAATATCTCCAGTCGTTCGCAGGCACAGATGATGTGAAGTCCATTTGGAGGAATGAAGGCGCCCCCGGCTCCCTTCTGATAGAGCTTGCAGAGGAAATGGCCGTAGCATCAACAGACGGTGATATACCCCTTACCTGTACGTCCCCGTAGCCCCCACCTCTTAATAAAGCCCGTTCATCTAGTTCCACATGGCCACAATTAGCCACAGCGGTTTGGTTCTCTCTCTCTCTCTCTCTCTCTCAAGGCTAAATTACACCTCGTGCATCATCATTTCCTTGAGCCACGGCAGATGCTCCAAACAGAATGAGATTGGGAAGGGCGTATCGAATTAATCTGAATAATTGGTGCTTGTTTGAGTGGACTCTCACACTGATCTCGGGCAGCGTAATGAAGTTGTGACCCCCCCCCTCCCCTCGAACACAAAACAGGCCAGTCGACCGCAACTCATGAGTAGCATGTGTCACAGGCACAGTTAAGTGGTTGCATCCGAGCCGAGCCCTCATAAATCATAAACCCCATGTTGTCGCCCTAATCTCGACTACAAATAACACTATCTCGGGTCCACAGCTGATGAATTATTCATGTTTCGCTAATGGAGGTATTTAAAGATATCCTATGTTGCCTTTACATGTATAATGTGAACACTTACGCCGGATGAAACATTTTGAAAATGACTCTTGGGAGGTGTGCAGACACACGGACGCAGGAGCTCACGGAATTGTTTCCGTTCGGAAACAGTGATAGAGAAAGGTCAGAGCTGCTGTCAGGGGAAAACATAACATGCGTTTTTATTTTACAGAAAAAACAATGGACGCTGTATCGTCAAAGTAGTGTGTATCCTCTCTTTTAATGTGGTGGCTCAAAGGGATTCATACATAAAGCGGAAGAAGACAACTTTTTGTGCTCATATTGGTATCTATATCTATATCTATCGCTATATCTATAAGCCTTGCTTTCATCCCTTTTTATTCTCTTGGCCAACGGGACACGTTTTTTTAGAGAAAAGTGACGACTCGATTTACGGCACAGTTAGCCATGATGCTAAAGCTGATGATATAGTATGGCATGTCATCAAAAGGTTAGGACATGTTGTCTTAGTAAATGCAGCCGCAAGGCAAAGATTTTTGCAGGGTCAGTCTCCTTTACCTTGACGAAATCATGATTCCTGCCATGCAGCTACATATTCAGCCGTGGCAGAGCCTGCCCTCCACATAGATACTTAATAATAAAGACAGCACATTTTATTATTCACATGGCTGTGTCTTTACCGAGATTTCCCTTCTTATCAAAACATCCCTGCACCATATTTCTCTTTGCAAGAGAAACAACGGCCCTCTGCAACTGCATTGCCTGGTGCATTGCAATGTGTAGTTGATGTCCTCTGCTCTGTCCGACCAACAGGCACTTCACAAGTTAGCAGAATGGATGGATGGATATGGGGACCTCATGTGACCCATGAATGGCTGGTGGACACATTCCAAGCAGGAAACAAATATTTGATAGATTCCTACAGGGAATATAGTGGGGAAACAAACGGGGGGGTCACATTTATGTCAGGAAAAACTCTACCACTCTTGCATCTTGTAGTTTCTCACTCAGGCTCTTTTGGGGCTTGATTTCTTGAAGGAAACCTTCCAGAATTTCACATTTTACATGGAACCGAATACAATGTCGGTCTCCGGGTGCTGCTGAAAATCGTCGTAGGAAAAACGGCTGACAGAGAGAATACAACTGCATGCACCGCACCTATGTTCCCAGTCCCTTATCTAACTTCTGGCTATATAACTCAAAGTCTGTGGCTGGCATGTTTTCGTTTTTTTTGGTCAGGGGAGTGGAACAAAACTCTTCACCTCTATTTGTCTCCATGGGAGTAGGATTACTGCAGATTGTTTCAAGCAGGAAAACAAGACTCTCCCATTTGACTCGCATCTATGTCTGAAATCCAACTGCGGCCTCTGCTGAGGTTTTCTGTTGCTATTTTGCCCCGAAGCGGCTTTGAGGAAGTGTATATAAAACAGTGATTGATATGGAAAAAAAAAATACCTGAAGTAGAGGGAGCAGTGAGGACAAACACAGATGATCAAAGAAGCGTGCAGTGGAGCGGGCCAATGGGTCCTGCATGACACTTCCCTTTTAAATTGCTTTCATAAATAACACTTGGAAATTCATGAAAAAAAACCTTTCTGTCAATGGCCAACGGTGATCCTCTCTGACATTTATGAAATTATGAAAAGACGGCAGAATGTCAGCCTCGCTATTTGTAGGTTTGCCCAGAGAGCATTTGCGAACACTGTACTCGCCTCATGAAGTCGTCCTCCAAATGTACCACACGTACATTTTAAACATGCACATCCTGTTAAAAATCACAGCCTCCTCTACCTCGGTCCGCCCCGTCTTACTGGTAGACGCAAACAGGCTCACACATGCACGCAGCAATAAAACATCAACGGCTCTAAATGAGGCCACTGAACTATGTGTACCAGCTATATTATGAGAAGAAGGCCGCGTTCGGCGGGGAAAAAAATGCCCCATTTAGTTTCCCTGCACTTAGATGCCTGAGATGGAGAATGGATAAACGGAGGCAGCTCTTGCTGTTCTTTGAGCAGGGGGCACCGAGGCACGCTGAGCGTTACTGTGATTTGCTATGACAGCCGTGCCCCCGTGCAACATTCATTTAAAGCACAAAGTACGCTTTGTCCATTTTGTTTGTGTGTGTGCATGTGTGTGTGTGTGTGTGTGTGTGTGTGTGTGTGTGTGTGTGTGTGTGTGTGTGTGTGTGTGTGTGTGTGTGGTGGGTGTGTACAGGGCGGGTACAAGATGAATGCGGTGTGCTTTTCCCAGCCAGGTTGAATCAGACAGTGTCTTCTTCAAATGACAGATGAGACCTTCTGCGTATCACGTTTTGCCAGAGAGATCGGGGCAGAAAAGAGCGGGAGCAAGGCGGTGAAATCCCCCGCAGAGCAAGGATTTTTTGGGACTTCGTAATTTCATGAGAGGCTGAACACGTGTGAGAGTTACACCGGACAGAGAGGAGAGCCTGCTTATTTTCAGCACCAGTCAGGTGGGTTGGGGTTTTTTTTACCCATGTCTCCCTGGCTCTTTTTTTCCCTGCTGCAGGGTCAGAAGCACGGGAACTGTCTCATCTGTTAAACACGGCGCATCACTAACACAATCAGCAGAAACCAGACGGCGGCAGGAACGACCGCCACTGAGACCGGTGTATTTACAATTCTCTTTTTTTTTTCGTTTCACTCCTTTGTTATTGGGTCTAAACAAAATATCGCATCTTTGATTCATTCGGGGATACATTGGCTGCCACAACTGGGGAAATGTGTGTCTAGAGGTTATTGTTTTGCTTACTGTATTCATGAAGCTGTTTAAAATGAGTGGAAAATCTCCAAGTATCTTAACCTAACTATCGTTTCGTGAGCTACATGGCAGTTAACACGTGGCAGTTGCCACGTGTAAATGTTCAGTTAAATCACAGTTATTTTCCCACCCATTTACAGGGTTGTTTTTTTCATCTTATATAAAGCATTTTAAATTGCCTTCATGTTTGAATGGTTCTTTATAAATATGATTCCCTCCCCTGCTCTGTTTAGTTTGTGCGCGCTGTCTGAATTCCTCGACCTTCCTATCTCTCGTGGCACTGGCCATGTCCGTGGCTCTCAGAACCATTTGTTATGCAGGTTCATGAGATCAAGTGGGTTGTTTGTCATTCCCAAGTGCCCTCCTTCACAGTGGCTGGCTGCCCGTCTCCCCATGATACCACAGTGAAGACCAAAAACAGCACGACACGGACCGCGGCCGTCTGCCGAACGGAACAGAACAGGAAAGGAACGCACGGAGGCCACTTCTCATATGTTGCTCTGTTTCGCTCCAGTGTTCCATCGATTTGACGGCGAGATGGTCGGGCAGACGGTATTTGCTACAGCTGCATGACTGACAGCTTCTGCCGTCAGTCATGCAGCGGCCGCTCGTGGTAAGGGCGATGCGCACTGGAGGAGGGGTATTTCGCACGCACGCGCGCACACATTGACAGTCACAGCAGGCATGAGAGTGACCTCGCAAATAGTGATGAGGTCATTACGGCCGACACAGCCGGGAGACTGTGCGGCGGTTATACAGAAGTGAGTACAGCGCGTTCCTCCGATAGGCCAGAGGTCAGGACGTGCTAGTCCCGGACGCTCGTCCGCAGCCGCGGATACAGAGGACGGGGAGCCGGTGACATCACACTGGGCCACTTGAAGTGACTCACAGACACTAATTATGGTTTCAACCTCCCGCTCTCGCTCAGTTTGACTCCTCTCCACCTCACTGCAGACATTTCCACCTGTGACATTTTGACAGTCTCTTTCAAATCTCTCGTTCTCTCTTACTTTTTCTCTCACCTTTCTGTGTTTGCGTGTGTGTGTGTGTGTGTGTGTGTGTGTGTGTGTCTGTCTCTCCCACTCTGTCTCTTACAGACACACACACACACACACACACACACATCTTCTACGCAACGATTAAATTCTATCATTTACATTCACTTCAGTTCACATCATCCTCCTCTGTGCCTTGCTCTCTCACTCTCCCTCACTGGGCCTTGCCCTCTTTTGCAAACCACATTTTTCGCTCCTGTGTGAGCAGAGAAGCAAAAGTGAACGGCAACGAGAGGAAATGAGCTCAACTAGTCCGACACGGATGAATCAAGACCCTATTTGGTAAGGTCTGATGATATCCCCTTAAGGGACGATTCACTCCATGTCCGCTCAGTGACCAGTGAGCAGCCGGCGTTTGAGATGTGGAAGGACGAGGAGCGGAGAATGTGACAAGTAAACTTTGAGGAAGAAACAGGTTAGTAATGGTGAGGGGGTTTTGTCTGTAACAGCAATGGGGGGGGGGGGGGGGGGGGTTCTGTTTACACTCCCGGTTAGCTCTCAGTCGGCTGATACGAAGAAGCCTTGGCAGAGCAGTCAGCCAGCAGCCAGCACACCTGAGGAGTAAACATGACAGATGCTGATAGACCCTGACGCAGACTGATAAGCGCTCTCTCCCACAATCCCCCAGCGCTGTCCACAGTGATGCAGAAACCTTATCGCGCGGTGCACCGTGCCAGGCCTGCCTCCCCTCGGCCTGCCACCATTGCCGTCACCGCTCGGCCACCCTGATAGGCAGGCGGCGCGGTGTGATCCCCTCCCATTAGCGCGACGGCGGCCGCGCGCACTGGAAATCGTGCTCGAGACCTGCGATTCTTCATTTCGCCGTGGTAACCAGCATGTTTTATTAACATCCTGCGGCTTGATTGAGCACCACTCCAAACCCAAGAGTAATGATGCAGAGCGGGCTACAGTAGAATATGAATGATAAGATGCCAACATTACACCAGTTATATGGAAATTGGCAAATAAAGATATCTCCCTATAAAATGATGTGTAGGCTGAGAAATAGTTGAATAAGATCGGCTGCTGAATATTTCTTTGCAAGGGGAGGTCGTAGAAGCAGTAAAATCCAGATGCAGTAGAATATAGTGGTTGCAGTATTATGAATGATTGTGCAGAAATAGTAGTTAGGGCACTATTATGGAAGAAAAAGTTCTGGAAGTACATGTAACAGTAAGTAGACCTTTCAGCATGGACACTATCGAGGTCCAAGCGACTGACGGAACTCAGAACTGAAGGTGGTTTAACATACAGAAAGCTTGGCATCCATCCATATCCCCTCCTAACTCCTGGTTTTGCTCACTGGTGCTTGTCAAAATGCCTTATAATTTCTATTGACCCGTCTCCATTGATGCCTCTATCTGCTGATACGCACACCTAATCAATTGTGTACCTGGCTCTAACTGATCCCTATCACTCTCAATTATGCCAATCAGACTTTGGTGTGCTGATACCCTCCAGCCCCTGAATATGTGGACGCTGCACCATGTTAACTGGTATCGGATCCTCTGGTGGGTGGACAGGCTGGAATCAATAAAGGCAGAGAGGATCCCAGTGCAGCCGCAGCACACAGCCCGGGAGTGGGCAGGTCGTGCTGCCGCAGGCGAGCAGACGGTGAATCTGCTGGGAACGACATGTCTCAGCACCCAACAACAATGTACTATACGTGGCTTCTTGATCCCGTACTTGTCATTGCTGTGGGCAAGAACTCATTTTGCCGTAACCAAGACTGTGAAAGTTAGATGACTCAAAGTCTGCGTTAGTCCTGTTTGTCAAAAAAAATATCCATTCTGCACCATCCTCTATTTCACTCAAGAGGAAAATGGCCCTCTCTGAAATGATGGCATGAGGACAGAATGTCATATTTAATGCCAGTCATTTTCTGACATGTTGGTCGGTCCACAGAGATGTTGTGCGTAATTGCCGGAGGCATAATGGTTATGGTAGGAGTACAGTTAATAAAAAAATCAGTAAGACGGGCTGGAGCTGGAGTGAGCAGGAAAAAGTCTGCTCCCTGTGCCTCCGTCTGAGCTGCTCGGGCTTCATATGACCCTCCGTGATCAACTCTGGCTGCATCGCTCGCACATTCATCCTGGAAAATTGAGCTGCATCTGTCACGTTGTCACTCAGTGAATCATCTTCCATCAGAATTACCTCCTTCGAATACTCAAAATGGGGAGCAAAAAAAAAAAAAGACCAAAAATGAAAAGGATTGGTTGAAAAAGTCCTGCCTGCCCATTAGTCCACACTCAACCGGCAGAGAGAGGTGTTGTCACGGAAACCAGCGACCACTTTTAACAGTCAAACATGTGTGACAGCTAATTTTCTCCCCTGCACTGCCTGCGTCGTCGTGTGAGCGGGGAGATGGCGAGGCCAAGCGGTCGCAGAGCGTGACAATTGGACGGGGCGAAGACAAGCAGACGCCGCACAACTCGAAGCACGGTGGAAAGAATTAGCAGCTACTAATAAGATCAGTAGGTGGCAGCTGTTCACTTGCTATCTTGAACAATCTGTTTATCCCATCAAACAACTCGGGGATTCACAATCCAGAGGAGGCCATTCTGCGGCGGCAACAAAACAAATGATTATCTGCTGCTGCTGCAGCTACAAAAATGGAAATCGCATATCAGTCCATCACTTCTGCATTTTCCCCTCCTGTCATCTTCCTCTGCCATCCTGCTTCTTAATGTGCGCCCCAGTACAATGCGCATGCAAATCATGTGAAATATTCATATTCCACTCCAGGCTGTCTGTGATAGTCATAAATGTGGGCAATGAAAAATGTTAGCAAGGGTCACGTTCAGGCCAGGCATTGTGAATTTAAAGGTCAACATCCAAACCTGTGTACAAAAGAGATTGGCAGACAGATATCTCCGTGCTGCATAAAGGGCATAAAGACATAAAGTCTGAATATACCTATATTCATACCTCCACTTCAGGGAAAATATATTTTATATGTGCATGACCGTAATGGGGGATTAGAGCAAAACAGCACCCGTGAGGTAAAGTATAAGGTGTGATAGCCCCAGCTATGACCTGTGTGAGAAATAAATTACAATGCTGACAGAACATCCCATCCTTCTAGCCCGGGGAGAGCTGAGAGACGAGGTCCTCCGTGACACCATTCCTCTGCGGATTGTTAAATGCCACTGTTTGATCTTTTCCGTTTTAGGAGTAATATTCCCCCCCCCCCCCCCCCCCCCCGCTTCCCCGAAGCGCCGTTCTGGCTTGTGCTACATACGACAGGCCAGTCAAAGCGCTGAAACAGCCACTGACCTCCCACCACCGTTTTATGTTTCCTTGCGAGTCACCGGAGCGGAGATTAAGGATTAAGGTCGCTTAACCTGCTTCGGCTCAAGCCGTGGGATTAATACCTTTCCCTTGTCATCATTAAGGTGCTTTCAAAACAGACAGGCGACGATGACTGATCAGTGATTTCAGCGGATTCCTTCACCTTTCCCTCCCTCCTTAAACCACTCCACACGACAGACTCACACATCTTACTCATTCGCTGCCGCCGACAGCACACGCGTGAAGACAGTGGGAGGTGTCGAACAAAGAGCAAAGATCGGGGCTATCTGTTTGAACATCTCATGTGTTCACTCTTTGATTTTCTTTTTGTGTGTGTGTGTGTGTGTGTGTGTGTGTTGTTGTGTTGTGTCGAAGGCAGCTCTCCCACTGTGTCTGCCCTATGCTGGGTTCTCTTTTCTGCTCCCGCTGCACGCTTCGCTTCAAATGGCGAAGCCTATTCAATTAGATCTGCCTCAAGCTGACAGCCTGATCAAGGTTGCTTCTTGCCATTCTGCATCGCTCTCTTTTTTCCCCCCACAGAGACTGAAGAGCGCTTCCCCAGGGAGCTGCGCGCCTCCTGTCGCATCACCTTCCAGTGCTCCTGCCTCCTCCCTGCTGCTGCCTCAAGTCCCAGCTGTGGTGCAACGCTGCCCCAACAGGCCTATCTCGGTTTTCACTGGGTGGGCGCGAAGCAGACTGTAATTTATTGGACGGTGTCATGTATGATGATGTGAGATGTTGAATCCCACAGAGTTATGACGGGGAAAACCAGGCCTTTGCTGACATGACTTTTGTAATAAAAGAGGTTAAAGGAGAAGCTTTCATCTGTTCATTTAAAAACAATCCATTGCTGGGAAAGAATACGTCCTCCTGACACCGTCGTGGTGGATCAGCTGCGTTTGATGGATTCTGTGGCATGCACAGTGTAATCCATGAAATGTACCTTTGTGCCAACAAGTAAAGTACAGGATGAAGACAGACAATAAGTATGCAGAATCCTTATATGTGTCATATTAGGTCAACTAATGCACTTGTCGTGTTTGGTTCTGCGCTTATTGCTTCAGGTGTTAAAACGACACAGTGACTGAGAAGTATAAGTGCAGATCATCCACATGACTTTGCAGAGCAGCAAGACATTCCATGTTCTCCAGTCATCAAACAGGTAAAAGTCCCAGCTGTTAATGTCCAGTGGGTCAGTTTTATGTTTATACAGTATAGCTGCCTGAGCCTCCGGGGTCAATACACGGCTCTCGGGTCTGTTAACTCTGTGAGTGTGCATACTGGAGTAGATAATTTGGCACGTACAGCCACCGCCCAAGAAACTAAAACCTTAATTCATCTCCTTTACAACTTGTATCACAGCTGCATAATTTAGGAACTCCTAAATATTTCCATAACCATCTTAAAAGTAAATGACGATACCAGCAGTTCCGCCTCTGTGATGCAAGACAAGGCTGGGTCCAACCAAATAATGACAAACACACATCAGTCTTTCACTGGTACTGACCGAACAAATTGGAAGTTTTAACACTGGGCAGATTCTTAAATAATGTTTCCCATATTGTTAAATTATTGTTTTTGCTTCTTTGCCCCTGCTATTCTTTTCTTGCCTTCAAACAGAACCCGTGAGCTCGTGCTTACGGTGTGGGAGGTCCTGTACATGGTGCGCTTGGCGTTCATGTGTCGGTGTGTAGCCTTGGGGAACCTCGGGAATGTCAACATTTTCCTCAGACATAAAATTCTGATAAAAAACAACAACCTCTTTACGTCTAAATTTCATCCACCCAACAAAAAGATGAGCTTCCATGGCCCTCGCCATTTCTGGGAGTGTTCGCACAACACGTCACAACGCGTGAGCTTTCAGGAAGTACGAGGTGGCGTTCATGTTGAACTCTTCTCGTGAACACAGTCAACACAACCCCGTTTGAAGATGACACTTACAGCAGAAATTCTGACTTGTCTTCGTAGGAAAGGAATAGGTCCAAAACCCACCATCCTGCTGCATTTAGGCTAACTTCAGCTGAAATGGCTGCTGCACGTGAAAAGGTACCACAATGCAGCAGGACCCTGGAAGTAGCCCACCTACATGGAGAGCAGCCGCCGTGAGTGTAACTAATCGCTCCTCCTGCTGTGACACATCAGCCATGAAAGAGTCATATGCTTTTGCTTTGGCGAGTCCTTCATGATGGTACTGACATTTTATCATTTAATGTGACATATAGCCTGAAGATAGATGGACTTCACGTCTCACTGTGGTGCAATATGGGCCGCACAGTTGACTGCAAGTGTGTGTGTGTGTGTGTGTGTGTATGGGGGGGGGGATCTGGACCGTGCGCAGTGCTAAAAAGCAATTTTCAGTGTCCATATTCTCCCCTTGGAATCTTTAGAGAAATTAATGTTTGCTAAAGTCATCTAAACCTAAATTGAGGCTTTGCAGCAGGAGACCGCTTATTCCGTAGTGGTTTGAGAATTAGCCGCTGTTTGACTGGAACAACTGAGTCAGCCAGGTGCTCCACACTGGGCTGGAATAAAGCTCAGTGCCGAGCACGGCTCACTTCTCAAGGGAAGGAATGCACCGAAAACGGGGGAGATATCCTGGAAAAACACTGCATTCTGGCAATGTTTGTGGCTAATTATATTACTGATTTCTACTAAAAATAATCAAATAAATGGATTATTTAGGATTTCTTCAACCATAGTACTCACTTCTGCCCAAAGAAAATGAGGGTATCAGGAACAAAACATCCGCTAATTATCAGTACTTAGAGCTGCTTACACTATAGCCTCTTAGTCACTGCATAATTTCACAACAAGAATAAACTGCTTCCTTATTTACTGGGGTTTTTTTGTTTTCAATTAAGCTCTCTTTCTCTCTATTTATTTTTTCTTCCTCTGGCTGCAGCATTTTTTGTTTCATTGTTTCCTTTTGTTTTTTGGGTTGTTGCTTCTTTTTTTTTCCTCCACTCAATCAAAACTGAATGAGAGCATGAATAAGCCCTGTGTTTGCTCACAGCCCCTTTTGGGGAACCTTGTAGCAAGAAATGCCTCTTTGGTCTAACAATTGAAAGCAGGTGAGCCCACAGGAATGTTTCCATGCCAACAGTGCACCGCAACATTTTCACTGCCACTTATTTTCCCTATAATCCTGGAAATGGATGTGAGACCTTTGCAATGTGCCTGGCAAGTCCGCCTGAGCTGCACTGGGACTTTGGGTCCCAAGCCATCACACAAGTGCTCCCCGCTGATTTGCTCAGACTAGTGTCTCATTCAGGTTTACTTTCAAATGTTACGATGTGCTTCAAGTGTGCACACAATAATGTGTATATGAGGATGCACATACACGCTTGGCATGCACACATGGCTGCACACAGTGTCTCCGAGCCACGGGTAAATTGATTTTCCCCACATGTGCATCACCGCCACAGCATATATCTGTCACCTAGGGACAATAAAATGAGAGTGCTCACGTCTTACCCACAACCGTGTCACGCCGACTGCTTTCCGAGGAGCAGGAAGGAACGTAGAGGTTCTCTCTAGGTTCGTCTCTAGGTTCGTAGAGATGTGATCATCAATAAGTCATCTGAGCTCTTTTGGTTAATATTCCCATATCTGTGTTTGAACATTTTAAAGCTACACAAAGCAATGTTTCTCACAACACATCAAACGATGATTGTACCATGGGAAATTGGCACCTCGCTGTGTGACGAACCCGCACGGAATCGTTCCGTCAGCACGGAGCTATACTGAGCATTTCAGCCTCTTTCAGCTCAGTGTGTCGGTCGTATGGCCCTCACGAGTACAGATGACGTCATCAGGGTATCTCAGCTCGGCCCTGAAACTTGTGTCTCAGTCAAAAAGCGGACGAGCGGGGTTTGAAAGGAGTGGATATTTAGGGGTCTAATGAAAGATGCCATCAAGTTACATCGTGGGAACGGTAGGATCCAGCTTTTGGCACCACCCCGGCAGATGTTTTCACCAAACAAGCTAAATGTAAAACTGACAACGTTGGTGACACTGGTGGAAAAAAGTCAAAGGTTTAATAGATAAAGGAAGAGATGTTGTCAGCTAGATGTGTAGATGAGCACACAGTTGAAAACAGCTTAAGTTATACATCTTCATAAGGCAATAATGTGCCAGGACTGTACACCTGTTAGCCAGCTGAGGAGTTATTCTGCCCCCGTGTGGACAAGCACAACCAGGACTTGGTTTATGTTTTGCACAAGTGGCATGTTATTTCTGACAAACTTTATTAGTTAAGGCAATCACGACATATATATTTATACGACATATATTGGTTGAAACTGCTTTTCATCCAGGTTGTTAAACAACCTTTTGGGTTTTTTGTTTTTTTTAAAGATCATCATGATTTCCATGAAATTTGATCTGTGGCCCTATTACTACAATGACATGATGTTACATTCTGGTAACTACACTACACTAGTACTACACATCAGTAAACTGGTCGGACTGCCCAAGCATTGCGCGATAAAGTGCCTTCTCAGGAAGGCTCGGGATGGATGAAACAGACTTTTCAACATGTTCTGTCAGTCAGTTGTCTTGGTAGTGGCATAACAAGAGCATTGATACACTGCTGGAAATTCTTCTTTAAATTGAACTGAACATCAAACACAACACCTTCCACCGGCCTCCAGAGTGGACTGATGCAACATGGAGCTCTTGTGTGTTCACTTCCCTCTGTACAAACAGCTCCAGCCTCTGTGTTCACTCACTCCACAATAACTCGCCTTTATGCATATGAGTTAATGCTTATACAATACTAACATACATATTTAATGTACGTAGACATCCTGCATCGAGCAATGCATGCACGCCTCACAGACTGCGCTCCCATTTGTAGGTTTTAATGGAATAATGAAATTCGACACCCGGCATTCTAGATTTCACAATGTGTCATATTTAATATGCAAAGTACATCCGGTTCTGCGTGACATACTTATTTGTTTCTTTTACTTCAGCATATATGTGGTTGCCAGTGCACTTGGCTCATTTTGTATGCACTTTAGATTTCCTGTGCCTCGTTATAAAAGATACTGCCACTCCAATTTTGCACACTTCCATTCCCTTTTCATACACCTTATCATTTCTATACCACACGTTATAGCGCCGGAATTGTAGGTTTATCATCACATAACCTTCACTTTGCCGTAATCGTATTTTTCTTTCTTAGATTAAATGGGAGCGATCCCAAATCTGCGGCTGATAAATCATCAAAGTGTGATCTAAATTTAAGAATCAAAATGCATGTTTCTCATGAATTTCTAAAAGGAAAGAAAAAACTCTAAGGCACGGCAAATCTCTCTTTTTAGTGTCCACTGATTGATCAACAAAATCTTACATTAAACCTCGGTTACTGCTTCGTGAGAATGGGTAAAAACAGTGGATGGGTAACTATCTATGAAGAATGCAGAAATACCATTTGTAAAGAGCTGTTGTGCAACGCTTTTCATTGTCACAGGTCTAAATTCATGAATGTGAGGCGTTGCTGCCATCTAGTGCTTCACTTGTGACCTTCCGTCTTCAAGCCAGAGGACAAAGAGAAGTAACTTTAGTAAATCCAAAGTCTATATATGGATCTGCGGATTCCCAACCTGCCAAAGAGTCTCGCTGCTGTCAGTGCTGAGCGTATTCATTATTCAAAGTTAAGTTACCAAAGTCACAGGCACCAGGCAATTAGCCACACTGCGGGGGACCACCGATGTCATTAATTTTGAATGAGACCGATATCTCAGCGTGTTACCAATTCTTGGATGTAAAGGTGGCTTGTTGTTTCATGTGGATCCACGCTGACTTAGAAATTAATCGTTTTTATCTACTGAAGATCGTCAGTGGCTCTTCGGTGCAGTGCAAGTGTTGCCCCACTGAACAATTTCATCACTTCATTTCTTGCAGTATAGCTCAGCAAACAAGCCTTTGAGGATTGTTCATGAAGAAAATTTGACCTCTTGATCACAAAATACAGCATTAATATTCTATATATACTTCATATATATTTGCCATTCATGCTGTGGGTTTGTTTCACTACATTAGGTATGGCTGAAGTAACTTTTTTTCAGTGTTGAATTGCAACAGAGTAACATTGACATCTCTGATTTGTTGGAAAGGCATTCGCAATGGTTTATGGGATGAGTAGTTCCTACACTTATCAAGCTCAGCAACTCTGTCTGCTGCATTTTAATTTGTCATGTAACTTTTGTCTAACTATTTTGTCCCAGTCAGGGTCCTGTAGAATGATGACTGGTTTCCAGTGATCTTATTAATCAGTTGGACCTGTGACTGGCTATGATCCCTCATCTCAAACTTAGCCTTCTCCGGCGCAGGTTAGCCATTAAGCATAAGTCGCCATGGTGATTTACCCAGGTAAGGAAAAAAACCCAGATTGATAGGACGGAAAAGCCAGCGTAAAAACAGAAGTCACCCCGATGACTGCAAATCCTGCTTCGCGGTACAGGCCTCCGGTGTGTGAACCCCAGACTTAATCCATATGCTCTAAACCCTAAAAGGCAGTCCGTCTAAAATTACGTGACAACACTTGAGAAGTCAATTACAACTATTTGCTCAAATGGCAATAATGTGGTAGAGTTGAGTATAATTACTTTTTTAATCGTTATACACCTAACCCTTTTTTTTTTTACAGCACAGAACACTTGTGACAAACATTTTACTTCTCTTCTGCCTGTTAGTGACCAATTCTAGCCTGTAGAATGTGCAGAAAATGGTGTATAAACGCACAAACACAAACGGCTTGGACAAAAAAACCACATTTATTTGCAGTACTGAATTAGCCCAACATCTTGGCCGGCCTTCCGGAGATCACTTTCACCCATCCGGGGACGCGTCAGCGCAGGTGATCTAGTCCAGCTGTGTGTGGGCAAACAGAGTAATCAGAGCATTAGTTACAGTTGGAGAGATACTCTGCGTCATAGTTGCAACTTCCAGTGACGATTCCATCACATAAACTGAACCATGATCATTTCACTCCAATCCTGCAAACGTGTGGAGCAACATTTGACAGAAGACTTGCATTGACTATAAATTCTACAGTTTACAGAGGAACCTAAGATTGCTTAAATAGAGGCAAATTAGAGCCAGATTACAAGTTGTGTTCAAGTGCTTCACTGTTTACAAGGGATCTATACGACTCACAGCTCAACCGCAGCGTCTGCTCGCGATCGGGAGCGATGCGTCGTCCGACGTGAGACAACCGCACGTCAACTATTACCATGCACACTGATACTTGCCTTGACGAAGCCGATGTCTTTGGCGTACTGCCTGAAGCACTGGCGGCACATGTTGAGTCCGTATTTACGGATCAGCCCGTGTCTGTTTGAGCAAACCCGGCTGGAAGAGGGAGAGAAAACGAGCGTCAGTTCGGATCTTCACGACGAAGGGTGAGCACGAGAGAAGCTACCATTCGTTCGCGGCTACGACAAGTCGGGCAGCGCACCTTAGTTCGCTGCCGGTTAGCATTTCTCTGAGCATCACAGCTAACCTTAGCCTAGCCTAGCTCATCGCAGCTTAACAGCCACTAGGATCTTCAGCGGCTCGACTTGCTGTATAGCAAAACACCATTTACCCCAGCTCCCATTCATAATTTTTCGGGCATGTTTTATGATTTCTGGAAATTCATCAGCGGCTATTTCATTCAAAATGCAGTGCGCGGATAACTCGACAGCCGCAGCGCTGCTCGAGTTCGCTGGACACATCCTCCAGCGCCATGTTAGCTCTCGGCCAGCTCCCATGCGGTACACGTCTGGCGGAGAGTTATCAAGTACCGGCGGCTGCCAACACATTTCGACTGGCCCCTTTTCAGCTCGTATGTCGATGGTCGACAGATTAACGGCAGGACTGACCAGGAGCGGGATCCCTGTCCGAATTTTCTGGGGTGACTCCAGTAGAGCTGCTGGTGGCCCATCTTGTCTCTTTCGCTCGGGTGTCGAAAAGGAAGAAAGGAGGCCGCGCGTGCGCAAATGAATCATTCCGTTGCCTGCGTTTCCGGCTGTGAAAGTTTGCACCCGCGCCCCCTATTGGCGGAGATAAGCGTGACATGTAGCGGAGCAGCCTGCAGGGGGCGCGTCATGCTACAAACATAAGACTGTATGATGAGAGGAGGCGTCACTTCTGTCTGGTCAACTGAATCATCAAAAGACATTACAGACTATATAATAAAAAGATTTGCTTACACTCAGTTGGCTTGAAATGAACACACAGTGACTGACGTGGTTTTGACTAATTTAAATCGGGAAAAGGACAAAATGTTTTTGCTTTATCAGACGATCAGTGTTGACTTTATTTTGCAATTCATAAAGTCATACCTAAAAGGGTGGGGTCATTATTTTTTCTTTTGAAGAATTAGAAGCTGTACATTAATGTGGTAATACATGCATGAATGGTGTGTTCATATCTCGTATTTGTTTTAGTACCTATCTGAAAACAAGCTGTTAATTGATGGGAGGGGACTTTTTAAGTAATGTTTGAATGTGTGATGACAGAAGATGGATTAATACTTTTGTGTTACTTCGATTAAAAATACTCTAAATATTCTATTTGGGTTTTTTTTTATTGTTTTTATGAAGGATTTCATCATTATTTTTTCTTTAAACCTACAAATAAACTTGATGAGTGTCAAAAGCAGCACAGCCTGGGAATGAATGAGGCAACAAGTACCTGCAGCTGTTCCCTATAGGTCGCGGTTGGCAGCAACGGTGATCTGAACAGGGTGTGTGTGTTTTCTCCTTCACAGCAGTAGACCACATTTTCAGTTCAAGATGTTGGATGTTAGATGTGAGATAAAATGTCCCAGGATTTGAAGTGATGTTGCTCTTGTTTCCATAAAAACAGTGGTGCGCGTGTACTAAATCAGCAGCTCTGGCAAATCACAATATGGGGGAAATGGGTGTTTTAGGGCGAACTTCTCATTTTAATATACAGCAACCCTTGGTATGAACGTGTTAAGTACTAATAGTGCAAAATAATCCCGTTGGTTTCAGCCCATGAGTGTGTGCGCAGACACACACACACACACACACACGGACATTAGGGTGTCTCGCGTGGCCCCCGCTGGACCGGTGCATTGTGGGACAGCGGCAGGGGCGGGCAGTGGTTCCGTATTTGGGATTCCTCTCCAGCAGCTAGCTCCGGGTGGCGTTTCCATGCAGCCCTGTGGACGGTATGGAGGAGAGCGGGACGCCGCCGTACTGACGCCGCTCGCCCGAAGGACCACACGGCCACTGCGCTTTTAGGTAACCATATATATATACACACATATATATATATATATATATATATATATGTATATATACACGTATATATATATTTGCACTGCGTCGCCGCGGACGCAGTTGTTGACGAGGGCTTTGGACGCGGACGCGCCGCTCGCAAGTCGCTAGCAGCAGCTACGTCGCGGCTAGCGTTTCTCTGGACGCCCGTCGCCGTCGTCCGAGGACCGAAAGTGAAACGGCAGCTGTGGGTGTGTTTGGTTTTTTCTTCCCCCGCATGACGGTGATCCGGTGTTGATGCTCGGCTCGCTGTGCGCCGGGCCGCGGCCAACCCGGGACAGACGAACGAACCGCCGGAGGCTGCGAGTGTGTGAGCCGGAACGAGCGACGCACCGCGACAGACCCAGACCCCGGAGGGAAGAGGCGCCTCTGCTAATGACACGAATAGCAACCACCCCCCCCCAAAAAAAAACAACCCAAAACAACAGCAGTACGATCAGCTGCAGCGCAAAGGTTCCACCTGATTTGGCGAGCTGTAAATATACGAGGGGGGGGAATATCTGCACATGCATGTTGCAATGGCGCGAAATGGATAGATAAGATAACTTTGGAATCCATGATCGAGTATGGCCCTGATAGAGGAAGTGCTCACCGGTAGCATTAGAATATCTTCGTAGGGTTTGACAGCAGCCAGCCGAGCGGACCAGGGGACGGGGCCAGGCGGGAAGCCTGAGCCCGAGACCACTACTCTGACAACAAGTAGGAGATGGAGGTTCGGTCCTGCAGGTCCCGGCACAAAGGGGCGGAGCAGTTAACCACAGAGATTAATGCACAACGAAGTGGGCATGTATTGAGCCCTGATCCACATTGATTATACCGCTGCGGAGGGAGGGGGGGTAGAAGTAAGTTAAAGTCCAGGACGAGTCATGTGTTAAATCACGTTAGTGCTTTAACAGGGGATTTTGTTTTTATCTTGGAGACCATCGGTTGTCATGGGAGATTAAGTCAGAGCTTCTTTTTTTTGCGAATGTACATCAGTAAGGCTGGACCCGGAATACTTTATCAAATTCCGCTGAAATCACACCAACTTTAAATGTAATCATTGTTTTCAACCTACAAATAGCTGTTTTCCAAATGTATGATCCAAAGACGCACTGTAGTTACAATCAAAACACTTAGTGTTGCACAGTGTTGCACATCACATGATGCTGTACGTGGGCATACAATTAAAACTTCGGTGCGAGAGGGAAAGTTTGTTCCTGACCTCTACAGCAGTAGTTTAATGTAATATTCCAGAGTTTTAAATGACATCTCTTGGTCCCCTACGAATTTGTTCAGTTGTCAACATTAAACCTACATACATGTTTTAGAATGCGATGCTATGGAGAGAAAAAAGCTTTTAAGTGGACCTTGAGTTAAGATAATTTTATAGATAATCTGTTGAAAAATGAAGTGTCTCACTTGTCTTCACATGTGCAATGTTTGGTCTCATTCAATGTGCAAGTCTGGCCATTGCCATGAACATCTGTTTGAAAACTTTATATTTTGTATTGAATACAGACTATTTGCCATATTGTGATGTGCCGTGTATTTGGAAAATAATCATCTAAATACTTTGGTAATTCTAAGTTTATTTCGTGTTTTATTTTCCCCCAGGTGGTTGATGCACACTGCAACACTGCTGCCTCCAAGCACCAGGCATGCCTTATGGAATATTCATTCGCCACCAATGACATTCCAGCGGGTTCCACGTTTACAGCAACAGCTATTATTGCCAAGAATTAGCCTCGCTACAGCTCTTTTTTAATCGGGCGCGCTCCCCGTGCAACGCACCGCCGCCACGACTGCAAACCTCCACAATCAACTTCTCTCCCTTCGCAAGAGGCTGACCCCCTATCATGAGATTCCGAATCTACAAGAGGAAGGTGGTGATACTGACTGTGGTGGTTGTCATCTGTGGCCTGGCTTTCTGGAGCAGCGGAAGGCAGAAAAAGAACAACAGCGAATCAATTCCCAAGGAAGCGGAGGCCGTGAAGAAGAGCAGCAGCATAAGCAGCAGCAGCAGCAGCAGCAGCAGTAGCAGCATCAACAACAACAAGAACCATGTCCAGGTGCAGGTCACACCTGCAGTCAGCCGAGCACCAGTTCCCCCTCCGGTCATCCAAGTAAATGACACACATCCAGAGAAAGCAAAGGAGAAAGAGAAGATACCCAAGCCAGAGGTAGATAACACCACTTTAGTCTACCGTGGCATCGTCTTCCAGCTCAATTTTGACCAGACAATAAGAAATGAGGAGAAGTTTAAGGCCTCGCGACAGAAAGACAATCTGGTTGTGTTGGTTCAGGTCCACAACCGGCCAGACTACCTTAAGCTACTAGTGGACAGCTTGCGGAAGGTCAGAGGTGTGGAGGGCATACTGCTGATATTCAGCCATGACTACTGGTCCCCGGAGATAAATAAAGTTGTGGCTTCTGTTGACTTCTGTCAAGTCCTGCAGATTTTCTTCCCCTTCAGCATCCAGCTGTACCCACAGGAGTTCCCCGGAAACGACCCCAGGGACTGCCCCAGAGACATTCCCGAAATAGATGCCTTAAAGCTGGGATGCATCAACGCAGAGTACCCCGACTCATTTGGCCACTACCGCGAGGCCAAGTTCTCCCAGACCAAGCACCACTGGTGGTGGAAGCTGCACTTTGTATGGGAGAGGGTCCGGGCTCTGAAGGACCACAAGGGTCTGGTCCTGCTGATCGAGGAGGACCACTTCCTGTCTCCGGACTTCATCCATCTCCTGAAGCTGATGTCTGCTCTCAAACGGGAGCACTGCACAGACTGTGACATCCTCTCACTGGGGACCTACAGCCACATCGGCTACTCCGGCAAAGCGAACAAGGTGGAGGTGAAGGCCTGGAAGTCCACCGAGCACAACATGGGAATGGCTCTGAGCAGGGAGACCTACCAGAAGCTCATCAAGTGCACCGACACGTTCTGCACTTACGACGACTACAACTGGGACTGGTCCTTGCAGCACTTGACCGTGTCCTGCCTGCCCTCCTACTGGAAGGTGATGGTGAGCGAGGCGCCGCGGATCTTCCACGCCGGAGACTGCGGCATGCATCACAAGAAGGCTTCGTGCATGCCCATTAGCCAGAAAACCAAGATAGAAAACATCCTACAGAGCAGCGGGAACCAGCTTTTCCCAAAGAACCTCCTGATCGCAAAGAGACTGCCCGCCAACGGGGCCGGAGGCGTGGCCCCGCATGTGAAAAACGGGGGCTGGGGAGATATCAGGGACCATGAACTCTGCAAGAGTTATGTTCGATTACAGTGACCTTAATTACTACTAATTATATATATTATTGTCTCTTTTGCATCCTCTATAAAATAAAAAAAGCCTTTTAAAAGTAAATCTTTATGGAATATTCTTCATATTGCCTGTTTTACTGGACTGTTCTAAATAAAGACGAATGTTGGATTTTTGGCTTCTTTAACAGAAATATGTCTTTACGTCAAATCATTTCAGTGATCGCTTGCACGTCTGTTTTGTAACTTGTAATTGACAATAATATACTAAACAATACAGTGTTGTCTTTTATCTAACGGAACATTCAGATTACAATACAGCTGCTTAAAGACATTCACGGAAGTCCGACGACTTGAGACTTATATATGTGAGAATGCAAAGGTTGGATGCTGGACATTGTCTGGAACATTTACTGTCAGCCCCCCCCCCCCCCCCCCCCCCCAAGTGATTTTTCTGCAAAAGTGAGAATACAGCAGGAAACTCTCTGGAACATTCACTGTGAGTGAGTGTCCGCTCTACCCAGGCGCCAAGTGTCTGACTTGGAAAAATCTCCCACTGCGTTCTTTATATGTGAGTGGCAAACTGTCTGAAAAATCTGGTCCGGACACTTTCTAGAATCAATGTCTGAAATCTGCTTATGTCTGGTTCCTTTCAGTTGCCAAAAACGCAGAGCATCTCTAAATCGAGGTAAATTGGAAAGAGCAAGCGAGTGCTCATCAGGGCAGTCATAAATTTGGGGTATCTGTGGACTTGGCAATCCCACTGCGCATGCATAATTAATTAGAAGTTATTTATATCACGTTAAAAAACTGCTGAGATCAAAAGAGATCCTTTGAGACACCTTGTACCATTTAAATAATCTCCCACTTCGCTGATCCTCAACAGGTTTCTAGAGCACAGCAAGAGTCTCATCACTCCTGTGACTGGTACACAACATTAATACTCGCAGGATGGGGCAAAATCTAGTCTAATCTTGTTGAACTCAATACTTCCTTTTGTGCAGAGGCTTTTCCTTCTGCGAAAACTGCACAATGCAACGCAGAGATCCCGAGACACTGATACAACTATCTCTTGCGTTGCTCCCATTGAAGATGCATGTCATTGTAAGTGCTTGGTCCAGTGCTCGGTATCGACGGTTTCCGCTGAGGCCCCGCGCTCCTCTGAAGCTGCATTGATTCACCACACACCCCCCTCCGCCAGTGTTTTAACAATCGCTCCTGCACACTGTTCACAATCTGGCATAACTGCAAAGTTCTCGCTGACTGGACTCTTCCTACAGTTCATATTAAATATATCCTCTGGCAGACTCCGCTGCAGCGTTCGGCATATATCCTCAGCGCAGTGATTCACCGAGACAAATGGTCCCGGACAGAGTTACACCGCCGAAACCAGACAAAGCTTCCTCTGATTCTGCACGAGTAGTCCCATTTACATTTTTATTCTCTCCGTGAACTGTACTTCCTAATGCACTGTGAAGACGTGATGCTGGGGCTGCTGAGCTGAGGTCATGTGACTGACAAATCGTGCAGCTGCTCCCATGGTGCAGGCCCAGTAATTGGGCCTGCACCTCGAGGGACACGGCCTAGAATGGAACTGAGAATTGGAGGAAGTGGCGGCGTGCTCTCGGTTCTTGTTGACTAATGGTAAACCGATGCTGGAGCCCTTGAAAAAATTGAACGTGAAGTGGGTGCTGTTGCCGTCGAAAGAGTTCTACTTAGTTTACTTGAGGGCAAGAATGAAAGGGGAGAAAACGGTCTTTTGATGGGGCCAGTATCTGTACTGCCCGCCAATCAGTGAACATTTAGCCATAGAGGACATTTGTAATCTGAAACAAAACAGTCCATGAAGCAAACAATATCACAGATTTAACACCAGTAATAACTTCAGTATTGGATAAAGAAATAATGTAGTACGTGGAGCTGATTACAGTTGATTAATCGTGTAAATAGCCCGGAGGTGACTTGAACTTCGAACAGCAGACAGACATAGTGTCGTAGACACAGTGTGATACTTTGCTCAGGTGCATGGGCTGCACAGACATGACTTCAATATCAATTCAGAAGGTAATAATGTTGTAATAATAGTGTTTTATCAACAACTAGTTTCTGCTGCTGCCCCCTTCCCCCATAGCCAAAAGACAGCTCGTGCATTTTTAAAGAGTCGAGTGTCAGTTTGCAGTCGGTTTAGCCCCTCCTCAAGGTTCAAAGTAGGTTCCAGACATCAAGTTTCCACGCTTACAGGTGGTTATTTTCACCTTTTAATGTACAAGGTGCTGGCTTGATCACTGATGTCCAAGCCCCCCCTAGTTCTCTACTCAAAGAATCATCATCATATTCATTATCTTTACTTTCCCAACACAAAGTCTTTGCTTTGTTTCTGATCTCACTGGTCTCAATAATGGGCTTAATAAATATCTCAGTGGAATTGTTTCGATTGTAGTCTGACCTTTTGGTCCAGAGGAAGCTCATCACTGAATGTTGGCCTATAGTCACTTAGCAAACCTTATTTATTGCATTCATTTTCTCCATCCATTATCTAAAGCCATCACGTTTTTCTTTGCAACTCACCGTCTTGCTGCTCATTCTTTAGGCTTATAGCCGTTGGAGATTATAGTAGTCGTTCATCATCGTTGCACACATTGCTGCGTAAACAGAAGCCGGGGTCAATCTATGGAGGCACGCGAGACGAGGGAATTGCTCCACCCTGAGAAGATGATTAAAGCAGGACCTTACACGAGCGATGGGATTCTCTCTCAATCCATTGGATTCCTGTCGAGTGGGACCTGTTTCCCCCTGAGGATGCAAGATTAATGCAGCTGTTTGTTTTTTTCCTCCCAAGGTCTTACTGTATGCAACAGTGGTTTGATTGCTATTCAAATGGCCACAGAGCTGTAAGGGTGCGTTTGTGAAATGAATAAATATGGTTGACTTGGTGTAGATCAGAGACATCAGAGCATGCACACTACATTAGTGCGATGTGGCTCGGGACACGGCATCTCTCTGTGCACTCATCCTGATTGATACCTGCTGAACGCTGATGCGAGACAGCCCAGGGGAAAGCAGACAGAGTCGGTCAGACGTGTGTTGGACAGCTGTCACGAGTGACACCATGACAGGATGATCGGGCCTCGCCATCCCTTCACTCACACTGATGCCACAGGCTGCTAATGGCTCTGAGTGCTAGTGTTTCTACTAAAAGTGACTCATCAATTATGGAGGAGCTGTTTTACTCCCCATAAAGTATTCACACACACACACAAATATAAATATATATAGAGAGAGAGAAGGATGAAGTAGTAGGAATACATTTATAAGGATGGGGGTGGATGGTGGTGGGGGTAGTTGACAGGATATACATATAGACAATGTTTTCCCCTGTTTGATCAAGCAATAGCTGTTCAAACGCAAGCTCACTTCAAGTCAAGTGCTCTCATTTCCCCCCAAGCAATGCTGCCCCCTACTGGCCCACTGGAACACCAGCATGCCATCAGCTGGTGAATAGGGTTAAGTGGAAGATAATAGTAAAAAAAAAAAACAAGACACAAAAAAAAAGAGTTTAGCATCATGTGCGTGATGTGTTTGACATTTTATCATTCAAGTAAATGTTTTAACAGCTTTGATCATGAAAATCTGTTCCATTAGTTCTTATGGGCTTTGACTCCAGATCGAGCAAACCTAGATATATTTGAAGTAGGTCAACATCTGCGAGTGTATGTTGCATTCAGCTGTACATTCAACAGCTCATGTCCATGGTACGGGGACGGGCCTTCTGTGGCTAAGCTAAATGCTTATGGGAGTACCTTTTTTTTCTTCTTCATGTGTGACACCCCGTGGGCTGATATGGGTCAGCATCTGTGTTCATTCTCTCAGCAGGATACTCTCAGTAATAAATTCATGTTGTGTTCTCTGCCCTTATGTGAAGGGGCGCATGAAATACCACAATCACAGTATGTTGAATGCAGACATGGTTTCACGTGGCGATTACTGTACCATATGTAATAAGAACACAAACAGAACTTTAAGTCTGTCAAAGCTGTTTTAATAGGCGTCACAGAGGAAAAGGCTCCTACTATTTTTTATTTTTTTAAATCCTAACTCTTCCATTGCAGGTGCTTGAAACCACCGCCCTTCCTTCCAAGCACCGCACACCACCATCAAGTCATTTGGGTGTTCAACACAGTGTCAAAGAAGTTTGTTCACAAGTTCAGCATCAGTTGAGATGTTATTACCCACAACAACAGGAGTCGCAGGGTTTCAGTCCCCTCTGCAGAACATGGTTGTCGGCCTTATTTGTTAGTTAAAGTGAATTCACACGCATGTCGATGGATGAGGCTAGTGCTAGGTAGTGGGGCTGGGTGGGGGGCTATGCCAGCGTTAGTCTTCCTGTGGTTTACCTGAGCTCGGAGTGATGGCTGAATTCGGCCGCTGCGTCTGCGCCTACCTGCCTACGTTGTAAAAGGAATCTGCAGCGACAGTGCCACAAAGCGTTCAGCACTACCTGTTAGACGAGAGGATTTCATACATCTCTTATACCAAACTTTGTCATTAATAAAAATACACCTGAATTCTCTTTATGTACAACAGAAAAGAAACATTTTTCACCTGCATAATCAAGATTCCTTTTTAATATTAGGTATAGGTTTGTTTTCTGTATTAGAAATAGCACGATTTTCTGAAATGAGGATCTTTCAACTAATGTAATGACGGTTTTTCACCCATAAATCATTGAAGTACAATATTTACATATAATACAGGGACCATTTAATCTGAAACAATATTAAAATAAATGCTCAATAGATACAAAGTTTCTTTTTAATTCTATTTATATTTCAACCTTGTCAGGGAGTCCTTACACACTCCAAAAATGTAAAGCCATTTCTCCTCTAACAAACTATTAAGTGCAAACAACTTTTTTTCCATGTAAAAAACTATGATTGCAGCATCCAGCGTTGAGACAGGAGGCAATAACATGCCGTTTCCCCCAAGTGCTTCCAAAACTGTCCAAACATTAGTTTGCTTGTGTTCCACTGTCATGAATTCAAAAAGGGAAAAAAAAGAGAGGAAAAGAATGAAAGTCGATCTGTGCAAAATACACTTTTAAGTGTGATACCTCTGATTGAAATATTTGTAAAGGAAGTAGGTAAAAGGAAGTTCCAGTCTCTCTTGAGCAGGTGTTTCAAGGAATGTGGCTGCGCAAGGGATCACCCAGGAGGTTAAAGAAAAAAAAATTAAAGAGACGGCACTAAGGAAATGCTGCTGCTCAGAAACAATGCTTCATCACATTCCCTCTATCTCTGAATACATTTGGAGAAACAAAATATTGAAAATGTGACCGAATTAAACGACTTGATATGACTGCGGATGTGGTAAGTCCCTTTCATAAACCTCCTGGATGATTTAAAGCTTGCCCTCTTACTTGCAATAGCACCCATTTCACCTCCAGACAGGAAAAAAAAAAGGGAGGGGGGTGGCAGGTTCCTAACCCTGGCTTGGCCAACATCAGTTATATAAACATAAGCAGTAACACAAAAGAGAACATCTGAGTGGCCGTAGTGATGAGAATGAAGGTGACACTGGAGGTCATGTGGTGTGTGAGAGTGTGTGAAGAAGCGCTGCAGGGCCTTGGCCTTGGTCATCCCCCGCCTCTGTTGCATGGAGCTGTCATTAGCAGCACCAGCACTGGGGCTATACTACTGTTCCACTGGGGGAGTTGGCTGGGTTGTTTTGAGATGAGAGCAATCCCTGTGGAGAGACAGATAACACACAATGATAACAAACAACAGTGTAATGTGAATGTAATACAAGCGGGCAGAATAGCGAGGCCATGAGGTTTACTGTCGGAAGAGGGTGTGCTAGTGCGGTAGCCATAAAAATGCTGAGGGCTTTAGTGTAAATCTGACGTGAAATCACCGGGAGCAAAACGCACACAGTGGCATTAACCGCTTCTGAACGCAGCGAGAGAAATTCCTGTACTAGAAGCAATGTGGGGTTTGAGAGGGGTCACATGACAGTATCCTCGTGGGGCCTGTCACTCACCACTTTCCCAGGCCTAGCCCATGTGCAAACGAAACCCTCCTGACAGGCTGTTACCAGACAGTCCTCAAGGAAGATTAACACAGTGAGTCTCTCGTGAGCGATCTTCTTGCACACCAGCGGCTCGAGCAGTGGCACTTCGTCCATGCGCGGGCACAGCATGGTGCCCAGAGTCTTGGCCGCGTCGGCCTTCACCGTCCGCGTCGAGCTGAGCTGGTTGAGCTTGTCGCTGCTCTTGCTGCTGATATGGCCCATGCTGTGGTTCCGCTTGTGGTCCTTCTCGTGGCGCTCCTTGCGCGAGTCGTGTAGCGACAGCGTTGCAAACTTGCTCACTCCGGTGGCGATGAAAGCGCTGTCAATGATGCTGTTGCCCTTGGTGGTTGCGGTGCTGCTGTTGCTGACCGTGTGACTGTTGGGGGTGCTGCCCCCTGCTGGGTTGGAGGAGTGGGGCAAGCTATTGGACCGAGGCAGGGTGCTGGGGAGGGAGTTAGCGGTGTTACCACTGGAGCTGCTGTTGCTCACATTGTCTTTACCATTTGTGCCACTGGGATTAGTGGTGGTGGTGGTGGTGGTGGTGGTGGTGGGGGTGGGGATGGTGGATACAGTAGTCGTAGTAGTTTGTCCAGTGGCTGGAGGGCTTGCGGCACCCATAACATTAGTGTGAGTCCTAGTACGGGACAGAGGGAGGTGAGGGAATAGAATGTCCTCAGTAATGTCCCACAAACACAGCTGAGTATCCTGGCCCACTGAGCCAAATCTGTACGTCACACTGACGGGCCTACTGTCTGTAGAGTTTCTTTTAGAAAGCCGAGAATGAGAGCTGTTAGCTCGGTCTCTGCCCGCACCAAAGTGAACTTGCTCATGGAATTCCTCGTCACTGCCACTGAACTCAGCAGGGGGGTCGCCGTCTTCCACGCTTGTGGTGCAGTGGTCAAACGCCACCACACTCACCCACGACTTGTGGCCATGTCCCCGTGCGATCACTCTGCAGTCGGAAAACGACCACACCGTCACCAGGTCGTCCTCCCCTCCCGCCACAATGTATCGTCCATCTGGGCTCCAGCACACGCACAGTAAGCCGCCAAAGTAGCTCTTCATTGTTCCATGGAGCTCCGCGGCGTCAAAGCCAAACACCCGCAGGAAGCCGTCCTGGCTCGCACAGGCCAGAAACTTGCCATCCGGGGAGAAGGCAAACTCATTTAGTGCGCCTTCCCCGACTGTCCAGCGAAGTAACGGATTACGAGCCGACTTGCTCTTGCAGGTATGCACGGCATAGTTTTCACCCTGCTTCAGGAGCTGGTAGTGAGGCGCCGTGGTGCCACAGGTGTTTTCCACGTTGTACAAGTACATGCTGCCACTGGAGTGAGCCACCAGGAACAGGCTCTCGGACCCAGGAACCCATCGTACACATGTTACTCTCGTCTTGTCTATGAGTCTCTGGGGGAAAGATGGACAAACAAAGCGAGAGAGAGAAAAAAACACAGAGGGACTGGTCAGCCGGTTAATCTATTACTGCAATAGTAATGATTACAAACATGACTCCAGTAGAAGATCCTCAAACCCACCTCTTCATTGAAGAGTTTGCTGGTCTCCTTCTTTATTGGGTCTATGAGCTGCACTTGGCCTGCGGAAAAGCCCACCAGCAGGGAGACGCTCTCTGCTGTAGCTGTGAGTGGGTTGAAATCATGACACGTAGGCTGCGTTCCTTTGTATATCCTCTTGTCTATGGGCTTACTCAGATCAGCAGCCTAGAACGATCACACATGCACACAGAAAACATGCAAGTCAGTTTTGAATCCGTAGCAATAGCCATCTTGAAACTGCTGAGAACAGACAAAAATTAAACATGCCATACTTAGCTACTGTTTACTTTGATCCTGATCACAATTCCTCCTCCAGAGTGACCTCTAATAATCCACAACTATTGACACATAATCCATTTCAATTACAGTCACAATAAAGAACATCAAGCCTATAAATTACATGATTCTCTCCAACATGGGCAGGGAATAAGTGATCACAGCTCAGAATGCCAGGAATGGGGGTCACATCAACTTTTAATCCACTTCTGAATACTTGCTCGGGACCATTAGGTCTAAAGCAATGTTGGCCACTATAGCTACAACCAGTGCCAACCCAAGTTTCCAGGTACATGATAAAATAAGGGATTCTGACACATTGGAAGTCATTGTCTACTTCAACTACATAATGTAGTTCAACTGCAGTTTGACTTCCTGCACCAGGGGATTGAGGTTACATCCACTTGATTTAGAACCAACGTGACCCTGTTTCTGTCTTCTACCTTCTGGATAAGATCCTCTACTTTGATGTGTCTTATTTGCCATGAAACCAGCGCTGCGATGAAGCCTTAGACGAAACAGACCATGGTAACTCATTATCATGACTGCCAGACCACTGCCCTTTAAAGCAGACATGTACATGTACCCACTGATGTAATAGTTCGCAACTTCTTTGAATATTGAAAAATCAAACACTATGTTAACCCTGTTTTTGGCTGGTTTGGCTCCAGGTCTACAGAGGGGAGAGATGTTACATCATTGCTGGTTACTCTTGGATCTCGAAACAATCGTAGAGGCTGTGAGCTTTCTGTGTCTGTTTCAGAGGTCGCCAGAGCAACAGCACGATCCCCCTCCGTCACCCGCCGCTGCTGCTGCACGAGCCCGAGCGTGGCTTGCTGCAGTGGCGTCGCCGCGGTGTACGAGCCACCAAGTGGATCGCAGTGCATTGCAACCGTGACAGTGGGGTCCCCACTTTGTTACATCAGAGGCGGCTTCCACGCCAACGTCGTACACCGTGATCGACTCCTGGCTGTGAGAGAGGAGCACCCGGGTTGACACTGCCGGTGAGCACCGTTGACAGCTCGTCACGCAGAGACCCAGGATAAACAAACACACCGTGAGACATGACACGACACATCTTCACACGCGCGCGCGCTACGCGGTTCGCCGCGGAACCCTCGTGCCTCAGCTTGTCGCGGACTGGGAGGTCGAACAACCGGAGGCACTCTGAAGTGTCGCCGAGGCAGAAAAAACAAAACAACAACTGTGGCGACGTTAGCTAAGAATGCTAATTAGCTCCTAACTTAGCTAGGTCTGCTACATGGCCTTGTCTCGGCTGCCTGCGCACTTCAATGACAGCGGCTACGAGGGTTGACAGGCGGCGGGCGGCGCGTCTCAAGGTGCCAAGCCGACCGGCTGCTCGCGGACAGCGCGGGCTCCGCCGCCGCGGTCGATAGTGTTTACCTTTCTCACGCCTTTGTAGATGTAAAAGTACAGCTCCCGGCCCACATTGAAACAGATCCTGTCGCCGTTGCCAGACTGGTCGTTCACGTTGACGAAGGAGACCTTGACGGGGTTGGAGCCCTGCGAGTTGAAAGGCACCCTGTTCGGGCGACTGTATTCGGAGTGCGTGAGGAGTTTGTAGACGCCTTCCCGAGTGGTGAATTGAGTTTTAATTTCGTTCATCTCCTTCCCTCCTCCCTCCGCCGCCATCTTGGAAACTTGCGTTCATCCTTGTCCGAGCCCCGGATGTTGCCCGCTGCGCATGTGCCGGACCGTTGGAACCCAGCAGCCATGCGTACAGAGAAATAGAAAGTCATGTGGGACCAAACTGTACAGAGTATGGGTGCAGTTCTCGGTGTCACACACCATTATCCGCAGCTAGTAGTCGAGAAATTATAAAGACATTGCCCGAAATACAACATACACATACTCGATATCGTTTCTTTCAAAATAAAATGACATAAAGTAAAATAAAACAGCTATAACAATCATGGAATAACATGCAGAATGTCTACTGAATATTGCCAACGCAGAAAATAATATTTTTAAAAATATATAAAATCACAATTGTATAAAAATACAAACAACGAGTCGCTACTATAAGAAACAAATGTTGGACATTTTTAAAATGACAGCAATTTGTATATTTTACTTAACTCTGTGAGAAAAAATAAAGAAAAATGATAGAAATACATAATAGCTTTAAAACTATATGAAATAATTCATAGTGGACAAGAGATGCAATGTTATCCTTGATAGAACCTGTTCAATTGAAACCCAGTGGACTCAAGTAAGAGATGTCCCTGGATATAGCCTGCAGTACATCCATCCATTCCAAATTCCCAAAATATCAATTTGTTTATCACGCCAGTTCACACAAGTGTGGACTCACCATCTTAATCTAGCAAACTATTTAAACTATGGGGAATCTGGCTCTCTATTTCAGAGACTATCACCTTGCAGTGATTGCGACAGTTTTCCGTGTTTCTCAGTTACAGGGACACAGCCAGCTTCTAGTAGTGTCTGCTGTCAACTGGGAACATTTGGATTATGTAACATAGATGTTAAGCTAGTGTAATATGCTGCCATCCTCTGGTCAGCTGCAGTCACCAACACCCACAGTGGACTAGAGATTTCTAGTCTTGTATCTTAAGCAAGGCTGTGTGTACTGTATAGTCCCTCATTTGAAAATTTCTAAAGCAAGTTATTTTTATATATTGCAAGTTTTGTTAAAAGACTGTATGTTTTACAAATTTTCTAATTATAAAGATATGTGATTTTTATTCCCTGCATTATAGAACTCTCCAGGTTTCTTATATAGCCATGCCACACGTGATATACAAGAATTTAGGATTCTGTTTTATCTTTTTTTTTTGCTGTCAAAGCTCAAAATCATGTTTCTTTTACTCAGCATAAGATCCCTCCTGTGTTACTTAATACTGAGAAAGTTTTCATGTTCGAAAGTCATCCCAGTTCACATTGCTTTTTTCTCATATTATTTCACATGTTGGCTTTTGTCATTGGACTAGAGCAAACTGAAATGCAGAGAATAAGAGAGAAAAAAAACGCTTTTACAATTATGGCACATTTGCCATATGATGGCTGTATGATTTTGTTTGTGAACTCCATCCACTGATGAAGGGCCTAATCAGATTATTAGTAATTGGATCTTGTGCAAAGAGATGGCTACAATAAAGTTTATAATTATTAGCATTATTGTTAATTGTGTTAAAAGGTATAACATAAAGCCTAGCAGACACAAGGAAATCTGAGGGCCAATTTTATTTCATGTGTATCTCAGCTTCTCTGAGATATGTGACACATAACCAATGGTCTGTCCTAAAATGTGTCAAACCTTTAAGATTCACTCCAATTTTGCACACCAAAAAAAGAGACAAGCTTGTCCATATGGTGTGTATGTGTGTGTCCAGAGGGGCACTAAGACAGCAGCTGATAGCAAAGGCAATGCACAGCTGTGACGCTTACAGGGGGGGTATGGGGCCCAACAGCCAGACAAGCTATCAGGAGAGCTCTCGATGTGAGTGACAGGCACTCCTTGTGACTGTGCGGCCCTATAAGGACACATAAACTTTAGGACTCATGGGGTCTCACTCCCCCCCCTTCCAGTCCTTTCCCTAACACCCCCTTACTGCATGTATCTTCTAGAAGCTTCTGAATGGGAGCTTCGAGAAACCACCCCTGAAGTATAAAAAGACACCGGCATGTCGTGGGCTCTGCACAGACTCAAAAGCTACTCATTGGAACACACCCAGAGAAACTTACTGCCCACAGAAGCAGCTACGCACACCTTTGGGGCTCTTCAAGAGGAGAAGATCAGTTCAGTGTTGAAGTCACAGAAGACAAGATTGTACTTAAGGTAAGACTGGAGTAACTAAAATCAAGTGCAGCTGTCTTATTGCGTTACAGTTAAAAGGAGAATTGCAAAAAATAAAATGAACTGTACATCGAGTGCTTAAATGGTAGAGAACACAGAGGAAGAGAGAGTAACATACCTTCTACTAAACAAGGTTACATGAGAAATAAAACAATTTAATGATAAAAATCACAAAAACATGAATACAATTACACGTAATCCAGATGTATCTCTGTGAGTCTGAAACATGCAAGGAGCACATGGCAAGCAGGGTGACCCTGAGTAGGAGGGTAATGGCGAATGGGCAGAAAGAGCAGTTGGCACAAAAAGCAAATGCAGCACATTAGCATCTTAGTGAAGTACATTATTATAGAAACACAATGAATTTGAATGCAATGGAATCAAATGGATCAAACTTGTACAACCGTGAACATATATAACTAGGAATTGAAGTAATGTTACTACAAGGCAGAACAGTTTAATGCTCAATAAAAAGTCATTTAAACAGATTTAATAAAATCTTCACTGCTCTATGGTTTAAACCAAACTTATTCTTCCTTTTGTCTTTTGATTGCAAGCCAGTATTCTTTCCTTTAACATAGAGGTGTAAAATGACACATGTTGCAGCCGTTGGGGGTTGGGAAAAGCATCAGAGCTCCACCCATTGTCCAAATGGCAAGTCTTTGATTGACAGAAGGAACATGTGTTCATCTAGCATCAGCAATGGCTAAACCGCTCAAGCCATGAGGCTGTCTGCAACGAGAGGGAGGAAGATAATTCAAATATAACTACAGGAAACTATTTCCAAGAATGATTTTCTATGAGAGTAATGATTATTAAGATTTTTATTAAACATAATGTAACGCATGCTTTCTTTTAGATGCCTGAGAAAGCAGGACCCGTCATGGAGGAGGAGGCTGAGACCTTTGCCTTCCAGGCTGAGATTGCTCAGCTCATGTCCCTTATTATCAACACTTTCTACTCAAACAAAGAGATCTTCCTTAGGGAGCTCATCTCAAACTCCTCAGATGTAAGTCAAAGCAGCATTTTATCACCATTTGTTGCCTAGTGAAAAAAAAGTAAACAAACAAATTTATTGCACTTTTTTTTAACACTCATCCCTTCTGGGCAGGCTTTGGACAAAATCAGATATGAAAGCTTGACAGACCCCAGCAGACTTGAGTCCTGCAAGGAGCTGAAGATTGAAGTCACGCCCGACCTGCACGCTCGCACCCTGACCCTGTTTGACACAGGTATCGGCATGACCAAGGCTGACCTGATCAACAACCTGGGCACAATCGCAAAATCGGGCACCAAGGCTTTCATGGAGGCTCTGCAGGCTGGAGCCGACATCTCCATGATCGGGCAGTTTGGTGTGGGTTTCTACTCTGCCTACCTGGTGGCGGAGAAGGTGACAGTCATCACCAAGCACAACGATGACGAGCAGTATCTGTGGGAGTCTTCAGCTGGAGGCTCATTCACAGTCAAACCTGATCCTGGTAACTTCTATTTCCCTCTCTGATATATCATTACACTTAACAATTTCCATTATGAATATAATTTGATTCATTACCTGGCACTGCTCTCATCATCGATTTTATTGTTAATTTTAGGAGAGTCCATTGGCAGAGGCACAAAAGTGATCCTTCACCTGAAGGAAGATCAGACAGAATACTGTGAGGAGAAGCGCATCAAAGAAGTTGTAAAGAAGCATTCACAGTTCATTGGCTATCCTATTACACTTTATGTAAGTTCTTATAAAGTCCTTATATCAGTAAGAATCAAGCTAAAGACGTAATAATAACATTTTATAACAGTGACACTCTTATACCCAAGGTGGAAAAGACAAGGGAGAAAGAAGTGGACCTTGAGGAGGGAGAAAAGGAAGAGGAAGCTGAGAAAGATGCGGCTGAGAACAAGGACAAACCAAAGATTGAGGATGTTGGCTCCGATGAGGACGAGGACACAAAGGAGAACAAGCTCAAGAGGAAGAAGATGGTCAAGGAAAAGTACATTGATGCTCAGGAGCTGAACAAGACCAAGCCTATCTGGACCCGTAACCCCGATGACATCACAAATGAAGAATATGGAGAATTCTACAAGAGTCTCACCAACGACTGGGAGGACCACCTGGCTGTCAAGGTACGCTGAATCGACTGATGATTATCATACCCCAAAAAAATCACCTACTGACAAAAATTCAAGTTAATAAATTCATACCTCTAACTTGTGTCCCGCAGCATTTCTCAGTGGAGGGTCAGCTGGAGTTCCGCGCCTTACTCTTCGTGCCAAGAAGAGCTGCATTTGACCTCTTTGAAAACAAGAAAAAGAGAAACAACATCAAGCTTTATGTGCGCAGGGTCTTCATCATGGACAACTGTGAGGAACTGATTCCAGAGTACCTCAGTAAGTAACATTTTATTCATATATATTAGTTCTGAGTGATTTTAATATATAATAGCCCTAGAATTGTGCATTTTAACTCTATATTCATTATTGAGATTATTGTGTTTTTGCCTTTCAGAAATGAATTTGACCTGGCTTTGGATGGCTAATCAGTTTTTATCTTCTCTGTTCAGATTTCATGAAGGGTGTGGTGGACTCGGAGGATCTGCCCCTGAACATCTCCAGAGAGATGCTGCAGCAGAGCAAGATCCTGAAGGTCATCCGCAAGAACCTGGTCAAGAAGTGCATGGAACTTTTCACTGAACTGTCTGAGGACAAGGACAACTATAAAAAATACTACGAACAGTTCTCCAAGAACATTAAGGTAATTTCATCTGTCTTCTTCGTGAATACATTTTGAGAGGGAATATATACATTAGCAAGGAATATATACATTATACATTAGGAATATATACATTAGGTTGATTTTTAATATTAGTAACACGTTGTTTCTTTTTTTTTTAGCTTGGCATCCATGAGGATTCACAGAACAGGAAGAAGCTGTCTGATATGCTGCGCTACTACACTTCAGCCTCTGGAGATGAGGTGGTTTCCCTGAAGGAATATGTTTCTCGCATGAAGGACAACCAGAAACACATCTACTACATCACAGGTGAGCTATTCTGGAATTGATTTTCATTTGTTTTTTATACTTTTACTTCAATGTTCTCTTTACCAATTAACATATGGATTAAATTAACTTAAATTACCTTTCACAGGCGAGACCAAAGACCAGGTGGCCAACTCTGCCTTTGTGGAGCGCCTGCGCAAAGCTGGCCTGGAGGTCATCTACATGATCGAGCCCATTGATGAGTACTGTGTCCAGCAGCTGAAGGAGTACGATGGCAAGAACCTGGTTTCAGTGACCAAGGAAGGCCTGGAGCTGCCCGAGGATGACGAGGAAAAGAAGAAGCAGGATGAGCTCAAAAATAAGTTTGAGAACCTTTGTAAGATCATGAAGGACATCCTCGACAAGAAGATTGAAAAGGTAAGGGATATGGCAGAATATTTGTCATCTATATCAAGTTGCAATAAGTTTAATACGGCCAATTTTGTTTGAATGGGAAAATAATGCCACATTTCCTCACTGACAGGTTGTAGTCTCCAACCGCCTTGTGGCTTCCCCCTGCTGCATCGTTACCAGCACCTACGGTTGGACGGCCAACATGGAGAGGATCATGAAGTCTCAGGCCCTGAGAGATAACTCCACCATGGGCTACATGACGGCTAAGAAGCATCTTGAGATCAATCCCCTGCATCCAATCGTCGAGACCTTGAGGGAGAAGGCAGAGGTTGACAAGAACGATAAGGCTGTTAAAGACCTGGTCATCCTCCTGTACGAAACCGCCCTGCTGTCTTCAGGATTCACACTGGAGGACCCGCAGACACACGCCAACCGCATCTACAGAATGATCAAGCTTGGTCTGGGTACGTTTTCTTTCTCCTTGACTCATTCACATGACAAACAACAGAGGAATCTGTCTTCCTATTGTACATTAATAATGGTCTTTGTCTGCTAATGAATTCTTTCTAATTCTCAGGCATTGATGATGATGATTCCGCGGTGGAGGACCTCATTCAGCCTGCTGATGAAGACATGCCAATCTTGGAAGGCGATGAAGACACGTCAAGAATGGAGGAAGTTGACTAAAGATCCTTCCTGCTTTCTTAATTTTTATTTTTTATAATATATAGGGCTTCTATAATAGTCAATCAAACACAACTCCCATGCCTCAAGCAGTATTAACTAGTCAGTACGAGTTAATTAATGGAATTAATGCAGGCCACAGTGTGGTTTAGTCAACATTATAACAGCTGCTTAATATGAAACTACTGGCGAGCATTAAGAGTGATCTAAAGTCACTGGGAAGTGACTGAAGTCACATTTGACTCATGTCTCTTTTTGTAACAGGTACATTTTTTTTATTTAAATGCATTCAAATTTGTAATAAAATCTATCCTGAAATAAGATTTGTGATCTGACTGAGTCTATGGCATGCTGAATGTCATGGCTTGTTTGTTTCCGAATGACCAAGGAATAAATGGAATGGGTCTGGCAAACGAGTTTGCTGTGAAAATGTGCGTCCTTGTCAGATACATTGTGTAAATTTAAACAATTTGTATGATTTAATTTTACCTTTTGTATAAAAAAAACCCAACAACAACCATACACTTGTATTTTTTTAAATAGTGCAACGTTATTCAAGTGAAGCAACTTCCACTTGATCCACTCATCCTGTTTCACTAGGACGTTCTGGAATCTTCAGTGAACACACATTCGTTCCGGTTTCTACGCCCGGCACAGCTTCCCCCTCCTTTAACCCCGCCTCCTACCAGCCATTAACCAATAGCGAACAGAGAGGCCTGAGCGCACCAGTGATTGACAGCGCAACAACCACCGCCGCTGAGCTTCGGACGAGCAACGTTCCAGATGGTTCTGGGAGCTCAGCTCGGTATTTTCTCGAAGGCTCCGAGAGGCTTTAAAGCTGCACTACTGCCCTGACACCACTCCAACCCTCAGCTGCCGAGGTAGTCTGCGGTCCAGGAACGACCTCCATACATTTATCACCGAAGTTTTCTTTTCCCCTGAAGGCAAGGTAAAGGATTCAAATATATATATACACGTCAAACGGTAGCATCTTAATGGAGTCGAATATTACATGCATTTGACATTCACTTGAGCTTAGTTGTTACATTGCTATCGCTCAGTCGGTTGTCAGCGAATATCTGATATTTTATATCATTATAATAATAATAATAATAATAATAATATTCTGACATGCCCGGATGCAAACGGTGATGCGGTCAAGTGGTTCAGTGAAGGCAGCATCGGGTCAAGTGAATGAACATCGTGTAGTTATCAGATCAGATCATCAGGTTTCATAATTGTTATTGCGGGAGACTTCTCCACTGCCATGTCAGCCTGATTTTACACAGTGGTAAAACTTTCGCCAGTATTTCTTCTTGGCCACCTCCCCTTGCATTGCTCGGCAGCATGCGGTGCACCTGCCCGGCGGCAGGAGTCTTCGTGTCGAGCAAGCGCTCAACTTAACGAAGCCTAATCAGATTTCCAGAGCAGATTTGTCTGACAGAAAATCTGTCCCCCGCCACCCCCCCGCGATGATTTCGTGCAAAAATCGGGGCGATGAATTCTCAGTTCCTCCTCAGATTGTTAGAAGGAGGAGCTTTGGATTCCCATGCTAACTGCTCGACAGTTCTTTTGGTACCTTCTAGAAAGTTGCATTTCGCCCGGGACACCGACAGGTGGAGTGGTTTGGGCTGATGTCGATATGTAATTCTAGCCACGTGCTACAGTTGTCTCCGATCAAACAATCTACAGTCGTGCCGGTGACAGTAGGAGGATGGAATTTGAGCTGTCCTGATTCCGTACTAATTTGTGTCACTGATTTATCACTGATGTGTCAGTGGTGAAAGTAGATTTTAAAAATCTGCTGAATTTACACACTTATTTAAAAAAAAAAAAATGCACTTACTGCTGCCCTGCAAATCAAAATCTTATTATATAGTTTGCTTTAAGGCAGAGGCAGGCGGATTTGGTCCCCTTTGCCAAAGATGGATTACAGAGAGGTGGAGCAGTGAGCGGAGCCGAACAGTCTGTCACACCACCTGACTGCACAAGCCATACATGCTCACACATAAACCGTCATTAGTGATGCACACCTTACTGTTGTGGCAGGTAACTGACGCTAACTACCAACTGATAATGTGGTTGTGTCAACAGATCAACTTTAGACCCATGTAATTAATCTATGGTTTATTCACATTATAATAAGCAAGATTCATTTGTCCCCTCTGCTTTAGATGCCTGAATCACACGACCAACCAATGGAGGAGGAGGCTGAGACCTTTGCATTCCAGGCTGAGATTGCTCAGCTGATGTCCCTGATCATCAACACTTTCTATTCCAATAAAGAGATCTTCCTTAGGGAGCTTATCTCCAACTCCTCAGATGTAAGTTTGCCATCGTGTTAGTCTAAAGCTGATTGCTTAATCTCATGTTGTGTCAAACATGGTGATTGATCTTATTGTAACCCTCAAGTGACCTAGCCACTCATTAATGACCCCATTGTATTTTATACAGTAATACTTTGTTATAATGTATCTGTTTGTGTTTATCATACATGTACTGCTTCCTTTATCTTAAACAGATATTCTAAAATGTATCTAACCTAATTAATTATGGTGTTTAATATTTTCTATGCCAAAAGGAGTTGAAAACACATTGTACAAATGTAGAAAGGTACATCTTTTTTAAACAGTCCGTGTCTGTTGCATCTTTCAAAACTAATTTTCTTTTTTCAATAATACTGGAAAAAAATAAATTTTAAAAGTTAAGGTATGTTTGATTGAATTATGCATGACAGTATGTTAGTGTCATTTTAACACCCAAATATTGATGAAACGGTGACTCCGTACACTTTGATTAAGAACAACTTACAATTAAGTCATGTTGTGTTACTTCCATGAATCCGTTTAAAACAAAATCAAAACAACCATCTTGTTTTTTATTTAAGTAACATTTGAAATATTTTGGGCATCTGCAGGCTTCTGCAGCAGTAAATCTTGTTACTCTTGGTTTGTTATCCATGGTCCACTGCAAAACATAACAATGTTGTGATTAGAAGTGGAAAATTACAATAAAATCAAAGCCCATAATGTCAAATAAAACCATACATATCTTTTTGGGGTCATATATAGCCCCTCGCAACTTTCTATTATCCTTCCCACACCACTGGGCAAGTTCCTGTAAAAAAACTTGTTGGAGAAGTTGATTAACAAATTAATGGTTTGAAATATTTTTCAGATTAATAAGTATAATCATACGACGTGGGTCATAGATGATTCAACTGGGTCAGGTGAAAGTGAAGGGAAATAATGTTAATGCTGTAAATATAATGCGCTGATAATCAAGGAATTAAGAACAGCAAATACTGAACAAACAAAGGCATATTTTGATTATGATTTAATTTCTTTTTCCTTCAAGGCCCTGGACAAAATCCGCTATGAGAGTCTGACTGACCCCTCCAAGCTGGACTCTGGCAAGGACCTCAAAATCGAAATAATTCCCAACAAAGAGGAACGCACCCTGACCTTGATTGACACGGGTATCGGCATGACAAAGGCTGACCTGATTAATAATCTGGGCACAATCGCAAAATCGGGCACCAAGGCATTCATGGAGGCTCTGCAGGCTGGAGCCGACATCTCTATGATCGGCCAGTTCGGTGTGGGGTTCTACTCTGCCTACCTGGTGGCGGAGAGGGTGACTGTCATCACCAAGCACAACGACGATGAGCAGTATGCCTGGGAGTCCTCCGCTGGTGGCTCATTCACTGTTAAAGTTGACAACTGTAAGTAGTGCGACTGCCATTGTTCTGTGGTTGAATTTCAATGAATGTCTACTGTGAAAGGAAACCAAAGGCCCCACGCGTATCTGTACCTCACACTAACCTATCCTTTTCCCTTTGCAGCTGAGCCAATGGGTCGTGGCACCAAGGTGATCCTGCACCTGAAAGAAGACCAGATAGAATACATCGAGGAGCGGAGAGTCAAAGAGATCGTGAAGAAGCATTCACAGTTCATTGGCTACCCCATCACGCTTTTTGTGAGTGCTCCTGTAGAGTCGCTAATAATAATAATAATAATTGAACATTTGCTTTAAATATTTGGCAATATTTTAAGCTTTTGATTTCTCAGTAGACCTCTACATTCTGTCACATCAATTAATCTGGGTCAATACATGGTTATATTTTATTTTATGAAGTAATCTTTTAAAGAGACAACAGATGGCAAAAAAAGACCTTTGTTATGTGCTCTAGCCAGCGACTAATGAGTTATTTCCTTAAGGTGGAGAAAGAGCGCGACAAGGAGGTGAGTGACGACGAGGCAGAGGAGGAAGAGAAGGAGAAAGAGAAGGATGAAGAAGAGGAGAAGGACGAGGACAAGCCCGAGATTGAGGATGTCGGGTCAGATGAGGAGCACGACCATGACCATGACAAGTCTTCAGACAAGAAGAAGAAGAAGAAGAAGATCAAGGAGAAGTACATTGACCAGGAGGAGCTGAACAAGACCAAACCTCTGTGGACCCGTAACCCGGATGACATCACTAATGAGGAGTATGGAGAGTTCTACAAGAGTCTTACCAATGACTGGGAGGACCACCTGGCTGTCAAGGTAGGGTTGTTTTAACTTGAAAATACACACTTTCATATTAAGTGTAGTTTAATTCAAAAAAATACTGACTGGAAATTCAACTCATTTTCCCACACAGCACTTTTCCGTGGAGGGTCAGCTGGAGTTCCGTGCCCTGCTGTTTGTGCCTCGCCGCGCACCGTTCGACCTCTTTGAGAACAAGAAGAAAAAGAACAACATTAAGCTGTACGTGCGCAGGGTCTTCATCATGGACAACTGTGATGAGCTCATCCCTGAGTACCTCAGTGAGTACTTAGTGAGGAATTGCCAGCTTGTCCATTTTTTTTTCATGGATCCAACAATCAGCTCATATTATTCATATAACAAATACACATATCATCTACGAAATGTAGATATATTTCTGACCGCGTTGTCTTCATCCATCCTACCAGATTTCATGAAGGGTGTGGTGGACTCGGAGGATCTGCCCCTGAACATCTCCCGAGAGATGCTGCAGCAGAGCAAGATCCTGAAGGTCATCCGTAAGAACCTGGTGAAGAAGTGCCTGGAACTTTTCACTGAACTGTCCGAGGACAACGACAACTACAAAAAATACTACGAGCAGTTCTCCAAGAACATCAAGGTCAGTGTCCTGGCCTCGCACCGTGCAAGCTGCGAGTTGTCTCTTTGAAACCTTTGGCAGCCGCCATGTGTGAAACCCCTTGTGCCTTGGGTCTGGAACTGTGTTAATGTGATCACAGAGCAGGCCAAATATTATCTGAATTCTAGCAGGGTGGAGCTTCAGGTGCAAATCTAAAAAGAACCTTTGAAATTCCGGTTTAATGATCCCCTTTGTTCCTCCGACCTTTTAGTCACTCGCCATCTGTCTGGTCGTTTGGCCATAGTGTCCCAATGAAAAGCCTTGTTCTTACTGCCATCTTGTGTTTACATGTAGGGACTCCGATTGTCAATGGTTATGCCTAATAGACCAATATTAGTGCATTTACACACTATTATTGGTACTAAGAGAAATGTCATTGTTATCAGAATTAAATGTCAACTGAGTTGATTCCACTCTGCTTGTTGCTAATAGTTGAGTGTTTTCTTTGTGTTTTAGCTTGGCATCCATGAGGATTCACAGAACAGGAAGAGGCTGTCTGAGCTTCTGCGCTACTACACCTCAGCCTCTGGAGATGAGATGGTTTCCCTGAAGGACTATGTCACACGTATGAAAGACAGCCAGAAACACATCTATTACATCACAGGTGAGCATGCTCTTCATTCATAGACAGTAAAATGTAATTTAAAAACCAAGTGAACAGAGTTGCTGTGATATTACACCAACTACATAATTTCCATGTCTGTATTTCAGGTGAGACCAAAGACCAGGTGACCAACTCTGCCTTTGTGGAGCGCCTGCGCAAAGCCGGCCTGGAGGTCATCTACATGATCGAGCCCATTGACGAGTACTGTGTCCAGCAGCTCAAGGAGTTTGAGGGCAAGAACCTGGTTTCAGTGACCAAGGAAGGCCTTGAGCTGCCTGAGGATGATGAGGAGAAGAAGAAGCAGGAGGAGAAGAAGGCTCAGTTTGAGAACCTGTGCAAGATCATGAAGGACATCTTGGAGAAGAAAGTGGAGAAGGTGAGCAGATGAACACATTAAACAGCAACCAAACAACCCATATTATTGTGTGTCTTAGGCAGAAAAGGATGGTATTAATTCATATTCACCTCCACACAGGTTACGGTCTCCAACCGTCTGGTCTCCTCCCCCTGCTGCATTGTCACGAGCACCTACGGCTGGACGGCCAACATGGAGAGGATCATGAAGGCCCAGGCCCTGAGAGATAACTCCACCATGGGCTACATGGCCGCCAAAAAGCACCTTGAGATCAACCCTGACCACCCCATCGTGGAGACCCTGAGGCAGAAGGCCGAGGCTGATAAGAACGACAAGTCTGTGAAGGATCTGGTCATCCTGCTCTTCGAGACCGCCCTGCTCTCCTCGGGATTCACTTTGGATGACCCCCAGACCCACTCCAATCGCATCTACAGGATGATCAAGCTGGGTCTTGGTTAGTGTCTTTGTTACACAGTTCAAAGCTTCTTGCTTTCAACTATAATTCATGGCTGTTAAGAGATATTACAATGTGCATGTCTGACCTGTCTATTTAAAATTGCCTGGCTCCACTGACACATTTTCTTTTCTTCTAGGTATTGATGAAGATGATATGACACCAGATGAGATCACCCCTGCTCCCACCGAGGACATGCCCCCGCTTGAAGGTGACGATGACGACACATCCAGGATGGAGGAGGTGGACTGAGCCTGTTTCTATTGCCTTCTGGCGTTCAGACGTAGTTTTCAAGTTAAATGTTGTAAATGAGCCTGGAATGTCCGCGCCCCCCCCCCCCCCCCCCCCCCCCCACACACACACACACACACACACACAACTCAACCTTTTTTGACCAAGTTCACTTTGTTTGTTTGAACATACTGTATGCGGTTCAGATTCTTTCCCTTCGGAACTGGATCTGTTTTCAAGTTGTCAGTTTTTGTATCTTAAGTTTTATTAGTGCATTTGTTTTTGTATTTATTGACATTCCAATGTTCTTTGTGTGTTCACTGTAAATATATGAAAATTGATAATGTTCTTTCAAAAGGCGGGACCCATTAAATAAAAGGTTTATCATGTTAACAAGCCATGTTTCTTCGTCATTGCTGAATATATAACAAATGCAATTATCAAGTGACAAAATAAACACAGGAAAAAGAAGAACTTACTACAAGTGAAAATAATGCTGAATTTTGTGATTAATAAGAGCTATAAAATTAACAGAATGGGCTCTTCAGATAGAAAATACAGCATTTGAATATTCGATTGATCGGGGACCTCGGGCCCGGACCGGGGTACAAAGGTTTATTCAGGGTCATGTGTCGTGGCTATATATATATATATATTAATAAATGCATGATATGATTTAATTTTCAGACAGAAACTAGTGATGTGAATCTTCCATTGCCAGCAATTAGCCGCAGTAGCTTTGTAAGAGTGAGTGAAAAACGTAATGCTTCATTGTGGGATCGTATCTAAAAGTGCCAAAAAATATAAAAATATATTAATCGAGCCGGTCCAACACGTTTCGCACATGTTGTAATAGTGGCCGTCGCCAGCAGAGGGCTCCCACTTGCCTTCGCAGTGCCCGAGCGCGTCAGCAGCGAGAGACGTCGCGGTCAGCTGACAGAGGGCAGCCAATCACAGAGCGAGGACGGAGCCGAACCGCCTTGCGGTTGTGGTGCCCTGAGAGTTGTCAAGGTTCTGGCGAGCGGAGTATCCGAGAGGGGAGCAAGGGCGGCGACGGTGGTACGATGCCGAATAAAGCGAAAAAGGACAAGGTGAGTTCTGAACTGCTGCCGGAGAGGTAGAGGATAAAGTTTGCGCGAGGTGTATTTCGACGTATCTACAGACGAGTCGGCCTCGCGTCCCATCGTAGTAACGTTAGCCCGACGGCAGTCATCAGCAGCTAGCCCCGCCGCCGTGCCCACACGTTAGCACCTGGCACGCTGCGTTGCCTTATTTAAAAACAACAACAAAACAAAACAAAACAAAAAGGCAAAAACACCATTCAGAAGTTAGTTTGTATGCTCTGCGTGTGCATTGCTTTACAAGAGAGCACGTGTTCGTGTCCGTGCCGGGCGTGTGTTGAGGTGTACATGTAAACGTGCAGTACATCTCCTCGTAGCTGGAATCTGTGCTCACGGACGGCAGCGAGTGACAAGTAACGGGAGCTAGCTAGCAGCAGACTCTCCCAGGCTGTCCCATGAGGAGTGGGAGACTGGGGGGGGGGGTCGGGGCGGGGGGGCGTGCTATATTTAGCCGGGATTTGTGCACGGCTGCATTCACTTACAGACTATGTTTCAACCTGCGTTCATGCCAAGATGACTAAAGTACATGAAGTTGTTTCTTTCCTTTCTTCCAGGAGACCTCCAAGTCTACCAAAGTGGCCAAGAGTGGCGGACAGGAGAACTCAGATCATGAGGTAGGCTAAAACGAGGAAACCCTGATGGGACACTTCCCGCGGGAGCACACAGGGTCAGGGCTTTCTGTCTGACACCCTGAGGTGCAGATGCCACCGACGTGCAGTCTGTGTACTTACCTGCCTTGTCACTAGTTGAAAATAGATGTGCATTGTCAGTGAGGTGATGAGTCCACACGCACCCATTATGCATTATGCATTATGCATTATGTCAGTGTCCGCTGCAGTTCTCTGCTGTGATTCTGGTGAGGGGCTCAGATGGGTTGCGACCGTGCCCCTCCAGGCCTCAGTGTGTAGAGCCCACGAGGGAATGTCTTGGTGATATGCTAGAAATATTGTATACCTATTATGTTTCATAGCTAACATAATTGTACATTGGCTGCAATATCTGTACAAAATTGTGCAGTCTCTCACCAGTAGTCCACACTTATTATTGTGCTTGAATTGCCTGAATTTCATTGAAACATTGAGACGCCATCTTGGCCCCAATGCAGTGTTCTTTCCCAACAAGTCCTGAATGGACCCTCGCTTCCGTAGTCTCTTCTTCTTTTTTTACAACTTTTTACACCTGTCATGATGTAGTAAAGCATGCGATGAGATGTGTTTGTAAAACCTACTCATGATGTTTTGCAACGGCTGTAATCCAGTGTGGTGAGAGGAATCACAGGTTTAGACACTAGCATGGCTGAGAAGCCAGTGGACTCATGATTGCACTCAGCATTTCATATAGATGAAAAATTGCGACAACATTTGGTTAGTTTGTTATTGGGCTTCTGTTGGTGCAGACTGGGTTGTACCTACATCGTGGTTGTTCCCTCTCCTGACTCACCCTGCTGTTTGTTGATTACCTGGTGCTAAACTCAGTATAGGGCACCGGTCAATCATATTCGGCTCACCAGTGCTTCACTACTATTTGAATTTAATAAAAAATAAGTAAATAACATTAAAAATATTGAATTTGTATTAATCAAATACACAGTCCAGTTCACTGTAAATATAAAAATCCACACTTGTTAGTTATCGGTTCTTTTCTTTGCAGCACTTGTTTGTATTTTATTTAAATGTCACTTGAATGTCTTTCCCCCAAAAAGTTTATGAGTATTTTACACTTGTTATGCTATCTAAGAATTTAGATATACGTTCCTACCCCGTTGACCCTCTGAATTCAGCGTTGGTTTCAGCTTCCTTGCCATTTCTTGCTGGGTAATAAGTCCTGCTTGTTGTATGTCCGCAGCCATGAAGCAGATCCACCAATTCAGCAGCCCTGTGTCAAATTGAAATCGCTGGGCTCAAAAATGTTGTTGTTGCCACCCGTTCACCATTCCTCGTGTCTCATATACTTCTGGTAGCCATAGGTGTTTGAAACTGAAGGGAGACAGGAAGACATCATTTGATATCTTGTGCTGTTTGCAGACATGAAGTTTGCCATTCACATATGAAGAATGCATCAGGAGATTGTCTGGGTCAGAAGTGCTCACAACAGCAGGAACTTTCCCAAAACATTCAAGCGAGGGGTGGCACCTTGCTCACCTTAATCTTCCCAGAGATTTTCCTGCTGTATTCTAACTTGGGACAACATGGACATTTTACCAGGGGGCTGACCTGAGTTCGGGAAAATGTCGGTAGCAACTCTCCGAACAGCTCTTCCAGGAAAATGTCTGGACTTTAGACATTTAAGGTTTATGCCCATACGGTAGTTACATAATGCAGGGTGCTGTCATATTGAACAAATGGTGATGCACTGTATATAATTAAAAATGCCTTCCTAGCATGTGACTGTCAAACTGCTGGGTTGGTGGCTATGTGCAGTCAGTTTCATCAGATTCACACAGAGGTTTTACTTCACACGGTTTAGCATGTGCTTGCTCTCACCTCACTGTCACTAATGTTCGTTCTTCTTGTCCAAGCAGAGCTCGAACAGGAAGGCAAGCAACAGCGTTCCTCCCACCACTCAGCTGCTAAAGGGGAAACAGCCAGGTTCCCAGACGCCTGTCAAAAAGGACAAGAGGCAGAGCTCCTCTCGCTTCAGCCTGAGCAACAACAGAGAGCTGCAGAAACTGCCCGCTTTCAAAGGTATTTACCTGTGCGACGACCCAAGCCCGTCACCCAATCACATAATGAAGGAGTTCATTACCCAGTGCCCTAGGATTCCGAGCTGACGTCTACAAATTCTGCGCTGCAGTTTCCAGGCTGGAACATTTTTGTTTTTGCTTGAGTAGTCGTAGACAAATTCCCTTTGTAGCCTTTATTCAAGAATGTCCAATACGTTTTCATATTGATAGTTCAGTAAAATACACAAGTTGCCTGATATGTAAGGAAATCCCTGTAATCTTGACAAAGATAAATACAAACTTCATAGACAAGCGCACACACTGTTGAAATGCAACGCACAATGTCCACGAACATCCCGACTGCATCACTCTCATTTTAATACTAAGCTGAACATGACATTACGCAATACATGGAAACAAACAAAGGACGTACATGGCATTGACTTTGCTCTGGATTTAACCCAAGTGTCTATATTTAGTGGTAATCCAGAGATAAAGCTTTAATTCCACGGTCCTTGTGTTTCAGGATTTGCGACTTGTGACTAGACAAGCGTCTGTCCGTCTCTCTTGGTCCCCTTGTAGAAGAAAAAAATAGGTGGATCTTTCCAAATGTATATTGTTTATGTATCATTTAACGTCCAAGCTCAGTGTCAGCATTGCACCAGATGGAAAAGCAAGAACTGGACGCTGCTGTTTGGCCTCTGGGCATGTTGTCTATGCATGTGTCTGGGTATATGCATGCATGAATACACACAACAATGCTGTCCAATGACCTTTCCCCAGCTAACTGTCTAACTTGGCAGTTTACTGAAAACAAACAAAAAAGCTATGGTTACATTATGGGATATAAATGTGCAAATACACTTTAACGAATTATTATAATTTTTTTAGATTGTTGTGTGCAATAAGACTGACAGCCCAACAGATGCAACTGCTCTTTGGAGTGTAATGTTATGTTGCTTATCAGTGCAAAATACATAGTTATAATAGTTTGATGTGCAGAAATGATCAAAACTCAGATGAAATGGAGAAAAAGACATCCCAAGGCATTTTTCTCATTGAAGAAAAGTTAAATAGCTTTTTGTAGCAACAACTTTTTAAGCAAAACAAAGGAAAACTATCAGAGGAAAAATAAACAAGTTAGAAAATAAGAGTAAAAAAACCCCAAAAGATAGGTCTTCTGTCTATAGAACAATTTCCAAGATCAATAAAGGAACAGTTAACAATTTATTAATAGGGGAATTATAATGTGATTAAAATAATTGTGGTCATGTGTTGTTCTCTCAGGCCACATCCGCACTCATGATTTAGTGTAGATTTAGTGAAAATTCATGTGAAATACGTTTTTTCAAGTCTGTTAGAATGGAAAGCAATTACCTCTGATATGGAGTGCTTCAACTACAATGCTCATCTGGACTGCGGTAATTTTCTTTTTAAAACCATCACATATTAGCATGACCGTAGCCTCGGGCTGTGACATGCGCTGACATATCTTGCTGCTTATTTTCCAGAAGTAAGTCAATGTCTTTCCCAGTTCCCGATCAGTTACAGTGGTCAGATAATCTGCGACCATGTAAGGCTTGTCCCGATAATGAAGTTATCGACTTATCGTACGATTCATGAATATGAACCCAATACATTCTTTATTGACCTCAATAATAGCTATTGTGTCTACATGCATGTTTGCTGACATAAAAATGAATGTCAACAAAAGTCCAGCAAGTCTCGCTGCTTCTGTCCTCTAATCTGTTCTCGTCTCTGATCAATAATCAATTACTGGTTTGGTCGATGAAATGTCAGAAATTAGGGATTTCTTAGTATTTTTCAAAAGGCACCAAGTCTTCAATTGCTTGTTTTGTCTGAGGCCTAAACAGAAGTGTAAACTTTTGTTTTTAACATTTCTCTCAGCAGCAACATACTTTGCGTAGGACCTGCACACGCAACAAGAAAGCTTACAAGATTCAGTATCAACACATGGTCTTAAAATGACGATAATATTGTAGTAATATCTCGCGACAGTGTGTGTGTGTGTGAGAATGGTCCACTTACCATTGAAGTTTTTTTAAATTTATTTTCTTTTCTGGAAATAGCTTTCTTTGTAGCTCTTTCAGTCTGAATACCCTACTTCTAGCGGGCAGCTCGATTAAATGTTGTTTCTCTGTTTTGGAAGAATTCTTGGATACATAGGACAAAGTGGAGTCATTGTGACTTGGCAACAGCGGCTGTCATGTTATTGTCCAACATTTGTTCTCCATCGAGTCTTTGCTGTTTTAAAAGAAGTTCACTCTTTGGTAAACTCTACCTGTATCTTTGTCTTGGTTAGCCATTACCCTTTTGCTGTGTCAGACATAACTACATTTCTGATAAAGGCTGCTCACTTCCCCACACCCCAAGGAGAACTTTGATAACATTCTACAAAACATTATCCCACAGTGGCCCGGTAGATGTTATCACTCAGTCCTGTCCAAACAGGCTCCAGGCTTGGCCTGTTTTCATTCCAGGCATGTTCGCCACCTCCTGATGGAAGCACATGTCCGTGAGCCTGTCCCGCAGAGCAACAAGGTTGAGAGGTGAGGCTGAAAACCCTGACCAGAAGCAAGAATTGTGTGTACTGGTTAAATGTTTGCTGGAGACATTCTGACTGCAGAAAGTTAAACAGAGTTTTGTCCTCTGCAGGTGCACGTTTATTTCCTTGTGGTCTCATTGCTCAAGTGATACTTGCCAAAAAGCACAGAACAACAGTTGTTGCCTCTGTTTGTGTTCTCTTGTAAAGCAGGAGCCGGTCTTGCATGAAGCCTCAGCCTCACAGGTTTTTTTTCGCCCTCTGGTGGTGAGAATAATTCCGCCTCACTGGGGCAAATGTTTTAATTTCAAAATGCATTATAATCTACCCTTTAAAGTGTTGCTGTAAAACAAACAAACAAACAAACAAAGCCAAGTGGGTGGTAAAATCTGGATTGAAAATTCTTTCCTCTATTAGTGGGCATTAGTATAATGCCCACTTATAAAAAAGTGCGCAATACAGTTTTATTCAGTGTCAGGATATTGAAGGTTACTCTGTGCAATTTGAAAGGGAGAGCGTTGTTTAGTTTGCTGGAAGATGAGACTGTGGTCTCTAGACATGTTCTCTATCAAAGAAGTAGGACGATTATTTTCCATTAAATATGTCAGTCAATTTTCACATTACTCATTAGTTGTTTGGTCCAAAAGATGGTCCAAAACCAATCCCCAAGATGATCAGTTTACTGTTATAGAGGAGCAAATAAAGCACAACATGTTCATATTCAAGAAGCTGAAATCAGAGAATTTTTACTTTCCCCCATACAAATTAAACCGATAAATCTGATTACCAAGCTTATTATTGCAGCTTGACAGTGAGTCAATTATAGTATTTGCTTATTATGTGTTAGACTAATACAGTGAGCAACACATAAGCTGACACATTGGACAACAATGTTCAACATTATATCATCTTCGTAAACGTTTTTCGACTGCGTCGGTTGGTCTATTTCTCCAAATAGATTCAAGCCTTAAGCGTGTATTACGTGGGTCATGACATTGAAAATCAGCAGACCTAAATGAAATGAACCACGCCACTGTGTATCATCAGGCTGGCCCGCTGCCGTAACTGGTGAATATAAAGAAAAGCTTGGTCATAAGCAAAGCACACTCCCCATCCTGTACAGACGCATGATGCCTCAGGTTCATTCTCTTTCTACCGCCAGAATTTGCACAGACAGAGCAAGAGCAGTGCCAAAGGAGCATTGGGAGAGTATTTGTAACAAGCATGCAAATGTATTTATTTATTTATTTGTCTTGGTCAGAACAATAGGTCCTTAAAGAGGAGGTCGCCCCATGACTTTGGGATAGAATGGCGAGAAAGAGCCCTTTATATGCTCAGATGAGATGCTGCTGCTGAAATACCCCATTATTGTATATATGAAGACCAGCCAGACTTGATGTTCTTTTGCTCTGCTAAATTATGTTCAGAGACTAGATCATTATGTTGTATTCATTCCCACTCATGCAGTTGCTGATGAACATAGAGGGCTGGTTTACAGGGTCTCGCCAGTGCAGCAAATGCAAACATTAGTCAAACCAGAAGCCAAGGACAGTTTGATTAAAGTGTTACTTTAACACTTTAATCAAGCTCTCAAAATGTAAACTGCAACATTTTACAAAATGTATAAATGCTTATTTTTCTCACCACCATCAGTGGGATTTTGCTCTGGATACATTTTGCTTTCTTTCTAAGTTGTCTTTGCACAACTTTTCTCTCACCTTGGGAGTCGCCGGTGTCGCCCACTCGCTCTAACTGGGTCTATTTTTTTTACTGCCAGTTTCTGCTACTCTACATCACCAATGTTGTCATCTGTGGTGCGAAAGGGTAGGAGCGCTTGTTTTAATGCAGCTGATGTCCTCAATTAAAATGTGGCAGAATCGTTGACTTATAGAAATGAGATCGTATTGAGGTATAAACCAAGATCGCATTTTTAATACAGTAAATTGTCCCTGGTGTATGTTTGACCTAAATCACTCTGCTGTGATTAGGAAACTGTAAATGTCCTCCAGCTTTATCATACATATTTTTTTTTTCTTTTAAGAAAGGACTATTACTATAATCCTCAAACTAAATGAAAAGGTGTAAGACATATATTGTTTCTTTAATTGTAAGAGAATGTACTTCACAGAAGAGAAGCAAACACAAGGTTAGTGTGATATCAGCTAGAAACTCTGTTCACACGAAAAAAAATTATTTTCATCCTTGTTTATCATAAGATCCTAATCCTTCAGGGGGAAACAGAGCTAGATTGCACAGGAACTGACTTTGTTGTTAGTAGTTCCCTTTAAAAAAAGAAAGAATGTCCTCTTCATTGCATTTGTGTGGTTTTGCATGGTTTGAGTTGTGAATACAAAAGCCATTAGTCGAAGTATTGTGCCTACACCTTGACTGTAAATGATCCTTTACAGTTAAAGTTAACAATCCAGTGGTTTGACGCACACTGTAAGGCTCAACCCCAGTGCCTAGTTGGAAGCAATGCTCACAGACTTCACAGTGTTGACTGTGTCATGAATTAACTTGTCCTTACCTGATAAGGACGTACGGATTTATTGATACGCCTTTGCTGTATTTGAAGGACTCATGTAATATTACATAGATTGTGTAACGTTGTGCATCGTTGTGCTGCTTTACTGTGAATTTTGTTCAGTGTTTCGTCTCCAGTGCTGCCGAGACAGTGAGACAGTGTGCTGCTCGCTGCACACGCACATCCTGTGTTGCTCACATTGAGACTTCCTGCCTTCCTGTTTCTCTGTCGCAGACACCTGGGCTCAGGCTGTGCTCCTGGAGGGCCATCTGTCATGCAAAAACTGACGCGCACACACGCACGCACGCACACACACACATAGAAAGAGAAAGACATGCAACAGTACAAAGGGCTTTTATCTGATATGCAGGGTTAGGCGGTCTGTTGTCTCGTGTTAACCTCAGCTCTGAGTTGATTTCTTGTTTTCCTCTCCCAGCTTGGAGCTGTTTTGTATCAATGAGACAAACATGTCTAAACGTGCCTTTGGCTTGCATGATTAAAACCTGTGGTTACATGTGTAGATTTTAAGAGTTGTAATTTGTTAGATCAGTTGGGGTGTTGGGGTCTGTTGTTGTGTGAATGAGATAACCCCCTTCTGATTCTTAGAAGCTGCCTATGTATTAGATGGTTATGTGCATTTCCTTGTTTTAATCGTGTAGTCGTATACATTTCAAACAGCCCAAAGTGAAATCGGATCTGTAGTTTGTGTTTTAAAACTCTTGACAGATGTTGCTCCGCTTGCTCCAATCACAGTAACAGTGCCACCCCCTTCCCCCTCAGCCCACCAGCCAATCCCTTCCCTCATGTTTATTTATTCTGACATCCAGCCCATGTGACCGCAGGCAGCCAACCGGGCGGCTGCAGTGGGGGATGACATCACTAACTAGCTGGTTCCCTCCAGCAGCAGGGGAGCTTCATTTTCTGCTCCGAGTGCTCATGCTAAAATGGAGGCTGGCTCCTCGCCTTAGCCTGGGCTGCCTTCTTCTCCCCTGCCTCCTGCCTCAGCTCACTGATGTTGGCATGTACTAGAGCTGCCAGTGGGATGGTTCTGGATGCACTGAGCTCCAATGGGCCTTTCCCGCCTGTGGCCCTCATGCATTTTAGAGGTAAGAATGGGAAATTCTTCTTCTCTGCTGCTCTGTGTTCCTTATTTTTAAGGAGCGATGGGCAAGAATGTTGTTCTCATTTAGCAACTGCAGCAGCTAATTTTGGGATTTTACAGAAGAAAATGTCTGTGCTAGATGACTTTTCTAAAAGTTGCTGCAGCAGACGGAGCACATTGATCCTCTTGGTGTCGTTGGCATGAGTGTTTTTGTTTGAGGAGGAAGCAGGGGATTGTGTTTGTATGTCAGCGAGGAAGGGTTTTTGCCAAGACATTGCATAGCTCAGCTTCAGTCGGGGAGGGAGGGTGAGAGAGTGGTAGTTTTGAGTCTCCCATCCCCCATCATGACTGCTGCTGTCAAAGGAAGTGAGGTCAATGCATGTTGTCAGTTTGTGTGGATCTGTACTGGTGTATGTCGGAATGCCCCGTTTGGTGTTGCTAAATCTCCAGTAGGTTTGAGTTACTGTCTCATCAGAAAAGCACAAGGTGCACAGTGTTGAGCCTGGAAAACAGAACCAGTCTGAATGAAAGCTAGGACTAGGCCTGTTGCAGCGCACACACACGAACACGCACACGCTGACATGCACACGCTACTGCCCCAAAATGTGGGGCTCATGTTGTAACTTGTGAGGGTTTAAAATGACCTCATGATGTTTAAAAGCTAAGTCCCAATTTGTGTTGGTTGGCCTGAGTTTGCATTGCTCAGAGTTTTTTTTTTACAAAGGTTGGTTATTAATTAGTTGCTCATATTTAGTGGTACAACATACAGATATTGTACGATTGAAGATTTGTTCTTTGAGCAATTTGTTTCCATGGCTGGTTTCCTGTGTGCAACCAGGAGCTATAGGCGGGTAAAGGTTATTTGCCCATCCACGCAGAGAGGTCTGTGTTTGAAGTCTGCACTTGCACAGCACGACTCTCAATATTTTAGGCCTGTTCAGAAACCCTAGTGCTGTTGTGTAACAGGAGCTGCCAGACCTCTTGGCTCTCAGGAGGTGATGATGAGATGGGTTGGACCCATATTTCAGCTTGTGAGTAACCGGTACAAACCTTCCAGATACAGGTGCACTTAAAATATACGTTTCCTTACTGCGGGTATAGGGGCATCCCAGAAAAAAAACAAGATAATACTAACGCATTTGCGCTTTGAGCATTTTGTACATGTACATACATTTTGAAAGCTTTGTTTTCACTTGGAGTATTTTATTGCTCTTTTCAAAACAGGGCTCAGTACTTTTTTAAAGACACTGTGCTAAATAAGGAGTAGGCTGAGTGATGACACAAAGTTGGATTTCCCCAGGAAAGTTACGTAGCTCAGTGATAGCTGTGTCATGGTTTTACAGATTGTTGGAAGTTAAGACAGAATTGAAGTATATTCTTTTCCCTGCCTTACATAAACGTATAACAGATCCCTATTAAGGTTCTCCATGGATGTGATAGTCAAAGCTTAAAGGGTAAACTCAATTTCCAGCTGTTTGACCGCTTAGATCCAGTTTGTGGCCAGTAGTTTGGAGAGAGGGAGTGAAGTATGACGTTACTGCAGAGCTACTTGCAGACTACTCACTATTCTACACCGTGTCTGAATAAAGACTCAAACATGTTCTGTGATCATGTTGGCGTGACTCCTTGTTCCAAGATACTGTACCGCAGGAGCAAACCTTCATACACTCACAGGACATGTTATCCACCACATCTGGAAAGGCACGTAGTACTGTGCTGTTTTTCAATGGGATTATAATGTAAAAGTTTATTAAACAGGGGAAATGAAGGACATTCACAGGTAGCACACAGGTAGCTGAATGTCGTGTTATGTGTTGAATACCAGCAGTGCTACTGTGACTCACAAACGAGGAGGTGTAGAGGAAGTCCGTCTGTTGATGCTGGTAGCGCAGGATGTGCGTGTCTGTGTTGAGAGTTTGCACAGCCTACAGGTCTGCATCTCTTAGAATCAAGCTTTTTTTTAACCTGGAAAATGCTCAGAAAATTTGGGTCTACATGAAGAACGAAGGAGATTTTTACGGGTCGGACACGTTCAGAACAGCAGGAACATTTCTAGAACATTCAGGCGAAGGGTGTTGCCTGGGTAGAGCGCACACTCGCTCGCTTTGAGTCTTCTAGAGATTTTCCTGCTGTATTCTCACATACATTCGCATACTCTGACTCTGAAATTTGACCAGGGGGGCTGGCAGGAAAAGTTCAGAAAAATGACTGGAGAAACATTTGCGGACATTTGTGTTCTCTCATACAGCCCCTCTGGAAAATGTCCTGGTTTCCGTGCACGTCTGAAAGCAGCTTTGATGTACAGTAAATCAGTGTAAAGTAATTACATTTTTGACTGGTATCTACTCTGATTTTGGTATCATTGATCCATCATGCTGTGGAAGCATCATTCAAAAAGTGCTGCACAAAACAATACTGCAAATTAATAATTACATATCACTGTAATTATTGCTGTGGCCATTGTTTCTTCCCTGCAAATTATAGATTTGCATGTCAGCTGAAAGTTTAGAATGATCTACAAGATGAGACATCATTTTTAAAAGTAGTTTAATATTTCGTGGGCTGAAGATAGATTATACAAATGGTGGATGCAACATGTTGCACAAACTATTCAGGAAAGCTGAGACTAATCTATGTATAGAGGAGTGTGCCTGCACATGCGAGTCATATGATTGTATGTCAGATTATGTCAAGGTTTATGTATGAATCCACTATGTGTCTGTTTTCTGTTTATAAGGAGGCACCTATAGAAAATAGGAATCTGCCTTTTAGCTTTATTAAGTTGGTGTAGACTAGAGGGTTTTGTTAACTGCTGTTTTGTTTGTGGTTAACTTGTGTGAACAACCCCAGTGTTAGTTGCAGTTACGTGATGTAACAACCTTATTTTTGGTTTGCATAGCGTGTATGAGTGTCTGGTACAGCAAACCAGAATAACCTCAAGAGTTTTGCCTTGGTGTGCTCCCTCAGTCGACGCTTCTGAAATGCAAAATGTTTACTGTAATCTGACATCGCTTTTCGTTGTGGATGTGATGTTACAGTAGTTTGACTTGAGGCATTAACAGGCTGATCTGTACTATTTATGTTTCTGTAGGAATTAGATATTATCCGTCTTTATATGTCATACACCTGTATGTTGGGGCTGCCAACCTGACTTCTGAATAATATCACCAGTTGCCTAATTTCCTTTTCCTCAATTTTGTGGGTTTCACTTGAACAACTTGGACTTTGCCTAATTGTAGCGAACAGGCTTTGGACGGAGCAACAGTCATCTTCAGTCTAATGCATTAATAATCCCATACTGTAACCAGCAACCTCACAACCACACCACTGTCTAGGTAATTAATGGGACACACTGCATCACCTTAGGCTGTTTTATAGAGAAAATTCCAAGAAAATGGTCCATAATAATTAATAGTTGTGATCAATGATGACAGCACCTTGTATCGTTTACCAACTGTGTAGTTGTAGAAAGTACTGATTAATTGTGTTGGAAGTTCATTCTCTTTACTCCCTGTGATACATGTCTCGTGGTCGCAGCTCTTGGGCTCAGCAAAGCAGCAGCATATGATTCTACTGTAAAAGCAGCAGCAGCAGTCTGCATGCATCTCTGAATAGCAGGGGTCACCCACCGAAAGTCCCTTCTCTGTCTCTGTCCACGGTCACTATGGTTACGTACAGTACACATGTCGATTGTTAATGAGGAGACAGGACTGACTCATGAATCACAGGCTGCGACAAACAATGCCCCATAGACAGGTGACATTTTGTTTAACGTCACTAATCCTCACGGTGGGTGAAAATGAATGAGCACCGCAGCGTTTCTTTTGGCTTCAGGGTTCTTTCAGTATCAAGGGAATGTGATCAAAATTGATCGATTAGACGAAGAAGCTGTTTCTCAGTTGCTTGTGTACTTTCTCACAACAACTCTTGCTGACATTTTGTCAATTTGAAAGCAAAAGATCCAGAACTCTGCTGCCAAACAACTGGCAAGGACCAGAGTTAGACGGCACATAGAAGTTTGTTTGTACCCGTCGGGAAAGCCCTGTGGGTCCCCTGTAAGCGGACTTGTTACGCTTTCAAATGCCTTGGTGATTCTGTAGTTAGCTTCTGTTCCTCCTAGCTGTTGGCTCTGCCTCTGTTCTTCATTCATGAATTTTCTCATTTTTAATGAATAGTTGATTGTACATTGTGCTATTCATTGATCAAATGGACGCATCTGTTGTGCACCGATGATGCACGCCCGCTGCCAGAGTGGAGGTTGACTCATCGACAGCTGTAGAGACAGAAAAGTGTAATGATATTTAAATTGCAGGCTAATGATCGTACAGACAGGTGTGGCCCTGTACTGCTCGAGGGCCCCATAATGCATCATTGATGTGATGGTGACGCTGTCTTTTGAAAGGCTAAATTATTGATTTATGGAGACTTTAAATGAAGTCACCGCATGAACTCCACTGAAGCAAAATGCAGCTGGGCTTGAACCCGAATAACTCTCGAACCTTCGGTACAAATTGTCAGTGACTGCAGGAAAGTGAATGGGGAAAGAAAGAAAACATAGAGAAACCTTTGAACAATGATTATTAATGATTAGTGTGGCATGAATGAAACAAAGCTTCAAAGCATACAAGCCATTATTACCATAATCACTTTCTATAAAAGACACTCAGGACAAGTCGGTCACAACAGCATTATATGTGATTAAACTTGAACCATCTATGAACCATTCTGGGATGTCAAATGTCTGCCTTCTCGTGAATCATTTGGTCTAGTTTTGGATTATTTCAGTCAAGCATCTGGGAAGTCTGTCAGAAAATGTTGGAATGAATTGTTGTACTTAAAGGCAAGGCAATGCAAGTTCATTTGTATAGCACATTTCAACATACAATTCAAAGTGCTTTACATAAAACATTAAAAGCATTGGGAAGAAACACAAAATCACATTAAAATACAATAATTAAAAAGAGAAATTAAAACATGTTTAAAGATGTTTTAAAAATCAAGGGCAGTCTACGCAACAGTCCACCCTTCGCTCTGAGACAAACACACACACACACACAAATAAACTTTTAATCCATTGTGATTGTATTGGGATAAAACATAGTTGATCAATGATTGGCAATCTATGGCTCCAATAGTGTGATGGATAATTTCTCAGATACAGTGTCGTTAACTTGAATGCACAATTGCATCTCATTGCTGTTCGATTTGCTTTTAAATAGAACTAACATTTTATATTGTAAAGTGAATTTGTTCCTGTTCTTTTTTTTAAAAATTACTTCCTTTCCTGCCTTGTAGATGTCCCCCCTGCAGAGCAGGAGAAGCTTTTCATCCAGAAGTTGCGGCAGTGCTGCGTCCTCTTCGATTTTGTCTCCGACCCGCTGAGTGACCTGAAATGGAAGGAGGTGAAGCGGGCAGCGCTGAGCGAGATGGTGGAGTACATCACCCACAACAGGAACGTAATCACCGAACCCATCTACCCGGAGGTGGTTCACGTGGTCAGTATTAAAAACAGACTGAATTAGGGACTTGGATTTGTCATTTGGCAGGAAATTAAATCATTTAAAATGTCCAGAAGTTTGAGCAGTGAACTTCCTCAGGTGAGCTATCTGTACATAATTCAATTAATAATGTCAAGGCAGTTCAGTTTTTCGTGTTCGAGGAATGAAGCATTTTAATTTCCTTCACAATGTGGACTCAGGCTGACATTTTCTCTCCTCTCTGATGATACATTAGGATTCATAGGTTTCTGATGGTATATTGGTGTGTTTCAGATGAGTGAGCAGAACCAGCAATATATTTATATATATATATATATATATATATATATATATATATATATATATATATATATATATATATATATATATATATATATATATATATAGAGAGAGAGAGAGAGAGAGAGAGATTATGTATATATTATGTATGTGCTAATGTTTTGAGTAATAGTCCTAAATGTAATCTGAAGAAATTAAACATTTACATTTGGACTTTGTAGAACAGTTGATTATGACACTGTTTAAATCCTATGCAAGATCCTTAAATAAGATGGACAGTTTGTTTTGAGGTATGAATAATCAGGCTTCAGGAGTATTTTGATGCGGGTAAAGCAACAAGTGCCCTCCTTTCTCATTCCACCTCAGTTATGTCAGGATGTGGTTTCTTGACTTTCACTAGCAGCTTTTAACATGTAAAGAAAAACCCCTTGGTTTGTCTGATTGTCTTGTATTCATTGGTTTTGTTATTGTAACAGTGCATCTGAAATGCTTCTGAAGATCCTGTCTTAATTCAGACACCCATGATATATAACAACATATATAACCGTCCTATCCCACCTAGTGATGTTATTCTGTGGCTTATGTAGGTTTATTTTATATTATAAGCCCACAGCGATAATCTCTATAAAATTTGCCATGCCTCTCTTTTGTCTGTCTGCCTCAGGTAATTACAGCCAGCCGGTTAGTTGTAAAAATGTTCACTTGCATTAATCACTCAGTCAAATGTTCATAAGAGCTGCCATATACATCTGAGGTGACAGGGATTTTTTTCTTCTTGTCTCGTAGAGCACTTTCACACCTACCTTGTTTGGTCCTGACCATTTGACTTTTCAGGTTTTTCCAAACCAAAAGAACAGATGTAAAAGTTGCCTCAGGCCACTGTCTGGACCAACTGACCAAAATTTAATCTTACCGTGGTTTGTCTCATTTGCAGTCTTAAAATACCTTAAAAAAATAGTTTGTCATTCGGACTAATTGCAGGAAGTTAAGACAGTATTAAATAACAGAAGAAGAAAAAGAAGCAGAAGAGAAATAGTAAATATGAGCCGTGACACCACCTGGGGGGAGGAGGAGATGAAATATTTAATTCAAATTTCCCCAGGGTTGCTTGCAGTCTTCGTTTGAACGACGAGGACATTCGTTTGCCGCATTCAAAGTAGTGTAGAGTGCCGCAACTGAAGGTGGTGATGCTGATAGTAATGACATTATGATATTACAGTGGCAATGAGATTTAAGAAATGAACTGGTTCATTAATTTTCTCCATTCAAACGGAGAGACTACTACCAGACGATATTGACAACACGCTGGCGTCAGACGCACAACCGTCTACAAACCAATCAATGTCAAGTATAGGTAGACATAGCCCGCATAGGTGATGACGACAGGACGTACGTATACAACATTCTTTAGTGCGCTTCCTACATTGTAATGTGAATCCAAACTAACTGGATCAAATGGATAAAATGTGACAAAGACATTAACCTTGGCTCTGACCTTGATCCAGACTTTCTATTGTGAAAAGCTCAAGCTCTACTGAACACATGTAACCTTGAACAGGCCTCGTACTCGGTAAACTGTAGTCATTGCTTTAATAATGCATCAACCTCCTTATCATAGTCTGCAATCAGTTAAGAAGCTGCATCGTTGTTGTTTTCTTTAAACTCTGGGCTTTATTCCTGGACCATGGGTGTAGAGCACACTGTGGTTTCCACTGCCGACAGCACCTGGTTTTAGACCCTTTTTAGTCTTTATTGGTTCCTCACTCATGATGTCATAGGAAACCCACATAAGCATCACTGACCTCACTATAAACCCAACTCAAATCAGCGGTAAACCATGAAGTGACCCATTTGTTTTGCTTGTTTGTTTGAATATGCTTAACACATTTGAGGTCAGTAATCTGAGGGTCTGCAGATTTGAACCTGTTCATTCAACGAGGTTATAGACGGTGTGACAGTCGCTGAGCTCCCCTTTATTAGAAATCGTGTCCCGTGAGCTTGTGGCCTGGATGTGTTCGTGGTGCCAGGTTGGCTTTCCCCAAGCCAAAATGAAAAGGCTTTTGATGTTAATCAAAGACCTGCCTCAATGCCACATGCTAAACTGCAGATGATCAAGGTGCAAATTTCCCCCCCTATCGTCCTTGCCGGGGCTTTATTTGATCAGTGCAGCAGAAAATGCAACGGAGCTGCCAAATCAGCATGAAAATATACTCTTATTCCCGTCAGCCCCCTTTCCACTGTCCACTTAAAGACGACGACTCTTTGAAGCCCGCTGCTGGCTTTCATCATCAAAGTGTGCAGATTGACACAACAAACTCCTTCATAGCCATAAAGAGTGTATTTTTATGTTAAGACTCTGCATGCATTATTTTCTCCCATAAACCCTTGTTCTTTTAGAACATGTTTAATGACCCAGTGTCGAAGCATTAGAACAATATTTTGGCTCACCCTTTGGATGACACAACACTGGTTGCTCCATTAGTCCCATTCTCTGGGGGGAAGTAAGAAATGGTTTCTGCTTAGAATATAAACATAATGGCAAGTGTCTGTGTTTTGACCTCTGGACGTCAGCCCTCTGGAGGGACCGAGCTGTCAGGAGAGTGATAATGGACTCCAAGGGAAGATAGATGGATGCTTCCTCAGTTCGGGGAATGGAATTGTCAGGGAAAGAGGCTCTTATCAGAGACCAGCACAAGAGGGAAATAGTCCGCCAGATTTTTCATTTATTCTTTTACGTAAAGGATATACAACATTTTTTTTCATTAACATTTTGATTGCAGACTTGTGTTGTTTTTCTGCCAAAACAGTTTTAGACGATATTTGCGTAATTTTTAATAGTTAAGTAGTTCCCGAAACACAAAATATAATGTGCTGATGGACCAGTTTTCACAGGCCACAGAATATTGTACCAGTGTTTCCTAAAACACATATTTTCACTGTGGTCTATGCAGAAAAATAACCTGCAGTATATCATACTCTTTAGTCCTTTGTCCATGGACTTTGCTAGCTGCACAACAACCTATTGATTATTTGTCGTATTTGCTTGTCAAATAGCACGGCTGATGGATTTCCAGTCCAGTTCCATTATTCCAGCCGTCAGATGTGTTTTCGAAGCAAACATTCAGTCATTGGTTGTCGAGAGTGGAAGGTAGAATAGACAAAACCTAAAAGCACGGGTTAATGTTGACACGGCTTCGACAATAGCTAGGGTTACCTTTCAGCCAGGTTAAATGGAAGGCTACACACAGTCTAAAAAGTGATTACAGCTCACTTCTTCAGAAAACACACACCAACGCTCATTCACCAGTTAAGCACCATGTGTAAATGGTGGGAGAAAAGACCATGTCCACTGATTCTCGTGTTAACACTCAGTTTCTGTCCATTAATCAGCATTTATAGAAATCAGAATTGCCAGCCTTAAGTTTGAGATACTCTTCATCAGTAGTATGTTATTCATTTGTTATTTTACCAACCGTCAAAAGAAAGGTAATTGTACCTCAAATCATCTAATTTGTTTCAAATTGATTTAATTGTCTTCATTCAGCAAAGCTTCACTCAAACTTGTTTTTAATGGATATCAGGCTAATGCTGGACCAAAAGACCTGTCAGGATCTGCCTGTTAAACGACCAGCTTGATTTTTTACCAACCAGGGGTTGAAGAGAAAATGACACTAATTGTTTCCATTAATGTATGATATTATTGTATATATTGTGTCGTAAAAAAGGGAAAAATGGAATCTGTAATTAACGTGTCCCCTGTTCATCATGTCCATGATGAATCCTTTGTCCTAACTTTGAACGGATGTGCCTTTCTCTGTCTGTTCCCCAGTTTGCTGTGAACATGTTTAGGACGTTGCCGCCATCATCCAACCCCACGGGCGCCGAGTTCGACCCAGAGGAAGATGAGCCTACGTTAGAGGCTGCATGGCCACATTTACAGGTACTTACATAACTACACAGACACAAAAGGACAATGTTTTACTCGCTCATCCCCTCGGCTGTTACTGTCAAACCCTTGAACGTCTCGTCTTTCTTCCTCAGCTCGTCTATGAATTCATCCTGCGGTTCTTGGAGTCACCGGACTTTCAACCAAACATAGCCAAAAAGTATATCGACCAGAAGTTTGTAATGCAGGTGAGCACATGGAAGACACAAGTTTGTGTTTTATTTTCAATGTTCTTCTTTTTGAGTTGTCGTTAGTGTGTATTTAACCTTTTCTTTTGCACAGCTCTTAGATCTTTTTGACAGTGAAGACCCCAGGGAAAGAGATTTTTTAAAGACCACTCTGCATCGCATCTATGGCAAGTTCCTGGGTTTGCGGGCATACATTAGGAAACAGATAAATAACATATTTTATAGGTGAGTAAGTATTTGAGTTGTACATATTAGTGGCACTTGTGTTTTTTTTGTTAATCCACCTTGATTAACCGGCATGCTGCTGGTTGCTATTTTTTCAGTTTCATTTATGAGACCGAGCATCATAATGGAATAGCAGAATTACTGGAAATATTAGGCAGGTAAGAAGCGGTGATACTTCTATACTTCATTTCCAGAAACAATATATATGTTACAATACATACAGTAGGTATCCAATGTGATAAAGTCCTTATTTCCTTTATGACCACCTTTCTCTTTACAGCATAATCAATGGATTTGCATTACCATTGAAAGAAGAGCACAAGATATTCCTCCTGAAAGTTCTGCTGCCTTTACACAAAGTCAAGTCACTTAGTGTATACCACCCACAGGTAACTCCTCTGTCAATGTTGCCACAAACAAGACATTTTTTAAAATCTGTATTTAAAATACTGTAATTTTTTTAGAATTGAAAAACCTACTTTGTCTCTCTCCCCCAGCTGGCCTACTGTGTGGTACAGTTCCTAGAAAAGGACAGCACTCTCACAGAACCGGTAAGATTTCATTGATTTAATGCTGGTATGTTGTTAATATTGTTAATTGAGTTATCAGTCAGTATCCTTCCTGTTTGAGGGAAAAGAACCTCTGGTACGAACTCGAGGACTCCTTTGCCAACGTCATGTTGTCATTCATTAACCTCATTAGTATGTTTAGTTGTAGAGCGATTAACAAGGGTCTCATGAACAGTATTATTTGGCTGCTCAGGAAAAATATATCAAGCAGCAACTTCTTTTTATGACTTTAAGAGCAGAGCAAACTTGGAATCCACCAAAATCAGTCCACAACTATATATAATATGTACTGTATACGCCTGGGCTTTGTCTATATATGATGCATATTGTGTCTGTGTTCTCTTATCTACGTGTGTGTGTGTGTGTGTGTGTGTGTGTGTGTGTGTGTGTGTGTGTGTGTGTGTGTGTGTGTGTGTGTGTGTGTGTGTGTGTGTGTGTGTGTGTGTGTGTGTGTGTGTGTGTGTGTGTGTGTGTGTGTGTGTGTGTGTGTGTGTGTGTGTGTTTGCAGACAGTGATGGCTTTGTTAAAATACTGGCCAAAAACCCACAGTCCAAAAGAGGTCATGTTCCTCAATGAGCTGGAGGAGATACTGGACGTCATCGAACCCTCAGAGTTTGTCAAAGTCATGGAGCCCCTCTTCAGACAACTCGCCAAGTGTGTTTCCAGCCCACACTTTCAGGTAGGACATTTATTCCAGAACGTGGATGCGTGATTTAGTTTGATCGTTGTTCACATTTGCTGCAGTTGCCTGCGTACATTTCCTGTTTGTTTTCTTCTATCAAAAAGTTGTTTGTGTACAACTGTAACCTGTTATGAACTGATATGTCATCAGGTGGCAGAGCGAGCCCTGTATTACTGGAATAATGAGTACATCATGAGCCTGATCAGTGACAACGCTGCCAAGATCCTGCCAATCATGTTCCCAGCCCTTTACCGCAACTCCAAGACCCACTGGAACAAGTGAGTCACTTCCACTGGCTGCCCTGTGCACGTCTGTCCGTCTGATGACAGGTTGTGATCATGGTTAAGTATGTGAATCGAGGGACCTGTGGTAATCTTTGTATGCGTCTGTAGGACCATTCACGGGTTGATCTACAACGCTCTGAAACTCTTCATGGAGATGAACCAGAAGCTGTTCGATGACTGCACCCAACAGTTCAGGGCAGAGAAAAGCAAGTAAGTCACAAGTGACGCATCACGTCTGAATTTCCAGGGCAGCCTCAGCTCTCTTGGTCCTATTACACTGTTGGACACAGCATTGAAAACATCACACAAACATTACTAGAAATGGAAAAATTACCAGGCAGATAAATGAACCAGGAAAGAAAACCACAATCCCCTGAAAGGCATTAGTTCAGTATATGATGAATAGCGGTGTCCTTTTTGATGTTATTTTTTAATGAGGTTTTCTTCTTTGTGTGGTGTCTTAGAGAGAAAGCCAAATGGAAAGAGAGAGAAGAAGCGTGGCTGAAGATTGAGAATCTCGCAAAGTCAAACCCACAGGTGAGCAAAGAGATTTTTAACCCAGCAGTTCTATTAATTCATCAATTTAATCTTGTGTTTTTGATGGCAACAAACAAAAAGTGTGTTGCAACAAGTGTATCAGTTATGTACAGCCTTTGTTTCTGCAGCATATAGCAATATGAACAAAATATGCTAAGTTGAAGAAGGGGAGACCACCTGTGCATGTTAGCATGAGAGGAGAGATCTTTGATTGTCCAAAATGAGTCTGAACAGGAAAACTAAACATTTCAAGACTTAAAATCAAAAGCTGAACACACAGCAGAAGTTACATCAATGGTGTGGTGCTCTTTAACCTTTCCCTTTTCTTCCCTTGTCCCCGCACAGTTTCTGGTGTTTGTTGACTCGGGGGGTTCAGACAGTCCAATGGACATGGAGACCGACGGGCCACTGCTGGACAATGTCAACAAGCTAAAGAAGGTGGTAGAGGAGGAAGCAACACAGGTGAGGAAATGGTGTGTGAGTGCGTGTTAAGACATTGAATATGCAGACTGTCTCCTGAATCCCATAAATCATTTATTTTGTCTTTTTCTTTTTCTCATGTTGCCGTCCTTGTTTTGGACTTGCAGCCTCAGTGCAACATGTGGATCAGATGTGGTTTTTGTTTAGGTTTTAGTGTTTTTAAGTGTGACAGCAGGGTCCACCAGAAGGCAGATGTGTTTTTGTTTGTCTTAGATTTGAGAGGTAGAAAAAATTAAGAGATTAACGTCATATTTTCTTTTGTCATGGCATGCGCTTTGCAGTTGGGCTGGAGTGTGTCTTTGGTGACCTTTTCTAATCCCTCCCTGTCCCGCTCTCTCCATGTGTCTAGATCGTAAAAGATCAGAGAAGAGAGCGCCCGCTGATGCGAAGGAAATCGGAGCTCCCCAAGGACATATCCACGGTCACAGCCTTGGAGTTGCACCGGAGAGCCGAGGAAATAATGACGACGCACGATGGCCACTAAGAGAACACCCCCGGATCCGCCATAAACCACCAGCAGCAGCAGCAGCAGCAGCAGAAGCATCCGCAGAGGAACCACAGGCCCACTGAGGTCCTGCACAACGACAGATGTCTGGTATCTCAAGTCCAGTCCAGCACAACACAGAACCGAACAGTCCCACCTCCACCCGATACAGAACACGTGTAAAAGCCTGGTTCAGCTTTCGGACAAGCAGTGCTCAGTCCCAAATGATCCCCCCCGCCTCCCCTTCTCCCCCACCCCGCCTCACATGGTTGTTGTCCAGTGGGGAAGTCTGTGGTGATGGACGGTGCTGCATGACCACGACACGCACCGTGAACTTCATCCAAGATACTGTGTTGTTTTCTCTCGTCCTCACTGGTTTTTCTCTTTTTCCTGTCCTCTCAACCGGTTGTGTTTTCAGGGGTGCTGTGCTGCCCCCTTCTGGTCATCTCTCTCAGGTGTTATGTTCTGTGTGTGTGTGTGTGTGTGTGTGTGTGTGTGTGTGTGTGTGTGTGTGTGTGTGTGTGTGTGTGTGTGTGTGTGTGTGTGTGTGTGTGTGTGTGTGTGTGTGTGTGTGTGTGTGTGTGTGTGTGTGTGTGTGTGTGTGTGTGTGTGTGTGTGTGTGTGTGTGAGCCGTCTTCTCTTTTTGTCTCTTCTTTATAGATGTCAGGTGCTTGTACAAATAACATGAGCCCCTCTGCAGAGGACCTCTTTGGTTTAATTTAAAAAAAAACAGAAGCATCAATTGAATTGAGAAAATTTACGGTTGTTTCTATATATTTAATATTAGCTATTTTTCTCATTACCTTCAAACTAGACGGCTGTTTATATTTTTTTCTACATAGTATATGAGGAGCTTGTCTCAGAGTAAAACACACTCCCCGCCTGTGTGACTGCTCTGTTTGGCTTTTTCTATTTTGTCCTCAGTTCATTTTCCATTTGCTGTGAAGATTCATTGATCATTCTGTTAATCAGGACAGGGTCACCGGGGGGCTCGCCGGTGGAGTGTGTCTGGAATAAAACTGTTACAGCACAGTTCTGTTCGTCAAACCGTGCACGCGTCGCACAACTCCAGGTTTTTCCTCTACTACATTTGTCCCTGTGTAGACGCCAGCTTCTTTTAATAATTTAGTCCCTGTATTGAAAATGATCCTTTTCATTGCATAGGCAATAAGTTAACGTGGGTTTGCGGCGTCTGTCTGTGGGTCAGACACACGGTTACATGAGAGAGGGATTGTGGGATTTATTTTTGGTCCCGTCTGTTCACATCCAGCCATTGTAGGAGTGTGTTTAACACTGTCATTAGCATTCAGTACAAGTCACTGTCATCCATGTGAGGCTTAGGAGAGGTCGGAGACGTGGTGGCTCGTCTGGGATTCACACAAAGTTGCTGGGTGTTGAGAGATGTCAAACAGACGGGGGGCAGACAATGTGCTGTTGGTGATGATTGCTTTTTTCCTACTCTTCTCGAGCATGACCCTTTTATTTATAAGACACTTGTTCGAGATTAGACCGCGTCATAGGTGAGGTATGTTTGATTTTGAAGAGGTCAAACATGAGCCGTTCTTTTCATAGTGCCTTTTATAGTCTAAGGGGACATTTGCTCAACTGAGAATCGAGTAGTAGCATTAATAAAAATGCCAGATAGTAAAAAAAAAAGGTGAAATTAGTTTCCACAAAAGAAAAGAAAGAAAAGTCCGTACCCGGTACACCTCGGGCCCCTAGACTCCAGCACATGCCTTTTCGAAGCTACAAAGCCCATTTTGACGCAGAGTGGTCGCCCCAAACCACTTCAGCAATGAAGCACTTCCTGATTAAACTTGAAAGAAAATAGAAACACAACTGAAAAAACTAAAACAAACCAGTAAAGAGTTCTGTGATGCTTTCTGTCTCGGTGTGTTGGGGGGGGGGTCACCTCCCTCCCCATGGCACCTGTCAATAAGAGCTAGCCTCCACAGAAGAGGAAATCACCTCCCATCATAAATTTTCCATTCTGTGGCCCCGATGTCCCCTTCCGACTTCATTCGTACAATCGTTTTACCTCCCCTCCCCTCCCCTCCCAGCTAAAAGCCGACTACTACCCCATTGGGCTCGCTGCGTGGAAATCTGTCTGTTCTGCTTCTGGATGCTCGTGAGTTCTGTTGTGAGTTTTATTCCTCCTTCCCCCTTCAGAGCCTCTTGTCAGTGTTTCAACTGAATGTGCAAATTGTAAATATGACTGCAGTCGCCCTGATCCGTTCTCTCTCCATGTTTGTCTCGAAGAGCAACATTCACCAAAGGGCTTTTTATGAATAAATAAAAAACCTCACCCCTCCCCCTACACTGGGTGGTGAAAGTGATTCCATCCCCTCAGAAACCTGCGTCCTCTGATTGTCGTCAGGCAGTGCCGTTGGAACCTCACCGCCAACTAGTGATTTTGCCGATTGTAATTGCAGAGCGACACCGACACCAAGACATTCAAGTTTAAATGCTCACAGCAGCGCAGACCCCCATGCGTAGCCTTGGTGTGAGTCCTTCACCGATGTATAAACCGGGCCGAGGCGTCACATTGGTGACTGTTGTTCTTCTGGAAATGGCTTTAATATTGGCTTCTTCTTTGGAGTTCTCTTCGTTTTCACAAGCGCTTTGTTTTCTTTTTCCTGGGAAAAGAATGACTATTGCAAGTGTCCTTTAGTATACATCTCATACTAAATGGCCCTGTCTGACATTGTACATATAATGTACTTAAATTTTTATGTTATGACTATTATTAAATGGTAGATTTCATATTTTGTACAAAACATAATGTGTACAGAATACAGAGGTTGTTAGCAACTGCAGACAGTTTGTATGTGACACGGACTTCAACACACGTCACTATTTGCATTTAGAAATCATATAGGATTGGGATAGTTGTCTTTTTATCTACTGTAATCCAACATCTTTTCCCGTTTTTGTTTTCCACCTTCAGACCTGTGTTGAGATCTTACATACATGAGCTTTTTGTGTGTGCTTTTATCCAAATCTTCAGTGGTGTACATCTATCTATATACAGCAAATAAAGAGAACATGTGAGTTTTATATTTTCATCCTAAAAAAACCCCCACAACAGCTCTGAGTCATTATTAGTTTAATTCAAGCTGTCTGTTTTTTCCCCCCTTGCAGCAGCGCTCTTGATGGATACCAGCTCACCTTTGGCCCAGAGGAGCCTTTTTTAAAGGGTTATTAATCAAACCAACACATATCTGTCTGAAGAGGTAACCCTAACCCTTTTCAAGACTTTGTCTTGCTCTAGCACCAATGTGTTCCTCCATCAAAAGAGAGGAGGTGGGGATGTAGAAAGAGGAAAAAGCAATCATTGGCACTTACAGGGTGCACTCTTTGAAAACCCTGAGATGCATAAAACGTTATCTGTATTCTTTCTCCACAGCCACAGATGTCTGCTAGTGATTTCATGTAGGTGCAATCCATTTGGATGACTGAGGCTTCAGGATCCCAACCATTCAGTTAAACTTTAAACAAAATAATAACTCCAATACTCATAGTGTTACTGCATGGTGTAAATAATCCATCTTTGAAAAAGTCATCTGAACAGCACATAAAGGCTTAGTAGTAGTGTTCACTCTGAAGTGTGAAATGAAAAAAAAGTAAAGATAGACTTCAGTTAAGTACCATTAATGAAAGTGAACTAAGTTTACAGCAGGTCATGAGACCTAAATCTTTAGTTTCTTCAACCATTTCTTTCATCCTTCCCTTTACCTCTGAAATGTCTTAATAATCTAATAAAAAAACAAAACTGACATAGGTTGTCATAATAAACTTTCTATAGCACTTTTCCAAATCCACATTACAAAGAATAATGTGGATAGAGCACAATAAAACAGACTTATCTTAGAAAAATCGGCAAGTATAAAACAGACTAGTCCTAAAATCATCCATTCTAAAATGAAACGACTAAAAACTATTTGATGAATGAAGACCAGTACATTGTGTGACTCCAAAAGCCCTGTCCCCTTATGTATTTTACTGGATTTATGAATATGGATTTTAGAACCCTGGCATATTTTTAACCCCTGTTGAGGCAAATTGAGAAACTAGAATGTTAATTCAGTCATTTGCTGCCACCTGATGGACAAAACTTGCAAATCAAAAAGACATTCAGGATTTGAAACGGCCCCCAGATGATTCATCTCAGTTTATCCTAATCACGACTGTACTGTTGAGTCATAGCATTATTGTTTCCATCTACTTAGGTGCTGCACAAATGTTACCAGAGAAGTTTCTGATATATGGTGCAAAAGAAAAGGAATCTTGTTGCTCATCTGCTCACAAATGGAATCTTTTCATGAAGGCTTGAAGCTCATTTGGTATTTCTTTTTGGTGACGTTTGAATCTGAATTCAATCCAGTCTCTAAACGCCGTCCCTTGTGCATAATTCAATATTGCATAGGCAAACGTTCTCCGAATGCTTTCACCTGTTGCTTCTTGTATAAGTAGGTGTCGCCGTCGTCGCTTGTGTGCCCGCTTTTGTTTTACGACATCTTACCTCACTACAGTGCTGAGTGAGGACAGCTCCTTCGTTCACTGAGCCGGCTGAGCTTGGCACTGGTGTTTGCGGTTCATTCATACTTCCATAAAGTGGAATCTGAAGGACACTGCTGGCTTTTGCCTCGCAGGAGACGTTGCTAGGTGCTGCCGTCAGCCACTCACACAGTTTCCCCAACACTCCACATTGGCTCGTCGGAGGTCACGCAAGTTCCGCCATTCATTCGAAGACAACAGTGGGCCGCGGCCCCCCGCCCACCCTCTTGTGTCTGGCACCCCTGCTGCGCTCTGAGCTGAACTCAGTTGAACCTGCGGGGATTTAGAAAACAAATAAGCCCACGCATTTAGCACCTCTATCGCACAGATACAGGGCGTCTGCTGCTGCTGTGACACCGGGGATGACACGGTGCACAAAGTGAAAAAATGCATTGATTTGGTCTTTGATCATACAAATGCCGCGCCGCTGCATATTTTTTGTTATTTCTTTTCAATGCATTCACCCCGGTTTTATTCTACTCAATCTATTCTTTCAGGTACCAACTTAAATTTCCCTATTTACTGTAAATGAAATAAAATGTCGCAGCATAATAGCCCTTGTCTCTGAACCGGTGTCCTAATGAGGATGCGAATTGCCTCCCACAAACACCCCGATTTGCTTCATTATCAACACATTGTACCCCAATTATAAGAGGAAATATTCCTCTGGCCTGGATGCGTCACTGAATATCAAAATACGTCAGTGGGTTTTTTTCTTTTTTGGTGGTGGGTGTTGAAAACGGCTCTCTGCTCTCAGATGAGGTCACTTGAGTTCGTTGTATTTTGCCAGCAGTGACAGTCAGAGTGCCGTGCCGTCACCGTTCAACTTGAACTGCGTTGCTTTTTGCTTTCATTTATTATTTTGATCAGGATGATGTGACAGGCTTCTTTCACCGCCGGTCCTTGCAACCAGAGGCACATCCTGTCACGACAGGGGATGTCAGAATCTATCGCCATGGAAACAGTGCTTCAAAGTTCGGAGTGTCGACCCTCCATTGTGACTGCATCCAATCAGGTTTTAGGAAAAGCTTTCAGTGGCAGCATTGCTGGGTACATTTGTGTGGACGTGATTCTGTGCATGAATCTTAGTGTCTCTGTGTGTGTGTGTGTGTGTGTGTGTGTGTGTGTGTGTGTGTGTGTGTGTGTGTGTGTGTGTGATTGTGTGTGTGTGTGTGTGTGTGTGTGTGTGTGTGTGTGTGTGTGTGTGTGTGTGTGTGTGTGTGTGTGTGTGTGTGTGTGTGTGTGTGATTGTGTGTGTGTGTGTGTGTGTGTGTGTGTGTGTGGTGGATATATGAGGAACTGGAGCCAAGTGGGAGGAAGGTGAGTCATCGCACCACCCCAGGGGTCTGAGATCCAGCCTAGCTCCGTGGTCTTGTATCCACCTCCTCATCTTCTGTCGTTAAAACTGGAGCTCTGCAGCATCGAGGTCCTCTTGTCCAAAGTGAGGAGGCTTACCTCGCCTCCCCTCTCCCCCATCTCCTCCACCAACACACACCCACACACACACACACACACACACACACACGGATGGAAGGGGTTGGGGCGCAGGCACCCCAGTCCCAGTTTCTTTAATGCTTGACACTCGCCTTCAAAGTCCTGCTCATCAAAGCTCCGAACTTGGGAATCGGGCCCAGCAGCAGCAGCTCGGCGTCCTGCCCTGTGCACACAACAATAGAGAGAGAGAGACCGGATAGAGCCGTCTCCCCTTCAGCTTCCTCTGGCTGCACAAAGATAACTTCCTTACAAGGGCCACCACAGGACAAGGTCCATATCTCTTGTGCAAAACTGCCACAAAAAAATGTCATGAATATAGAAAATGAGAATAAGATGCAGGGCTGATTTTTTTTTAAAAGATAGAGTAGTAGATTTAGTGTCACAAATTGAATGGTAAGTGTGTGTGCTTTAAAGAAGTTTTTACCTCCATACTGTTAAAAAAACAAATCATATTTTCATATGTATTCTGACTGGAAACCTTTCCAACTTTCAAAATGCTATATATACATTTTATGTTCACATATAACTCTTTGAATGCTTTCCCCCCACAGTTGTTTCCTACAGAGAAGCTGGGGTCACGAGATGTCTGGGAGAGATGGATATGAGCGACCATCGGCAAATCATCTGGGCCTCAGAATTCTCATACGCAAACATGCGATGGAGGGAAATATAAAGACTGTCAAGATGAAGTAGGTATCACGTTAAAAAGTACACACGTGGCAAAAACCTGCACTTATTCCGAACATACAAGACCGACAACATGGAAGGGAACTGTTCCGCTGTGTAGTATTTAGGGTGATCTATCATTAGAAATAGAATATGATATTCACGATTAAGTTTTCATTGGTGTGTAACCACCTGTTACTAACTGGTTTTCGTTAACTGAGAATAAGCCCTTCATGTCTACATCTGGAGGGGGTCCTCTTTCACATACATCCATGTTACCTCGCCACGTTGCCCAGAATGGACAGAAACCAAACACCCGCTCCAGAGAGCACATCCCCTCACGTTACCTGACGACCACTGTAGGTCCGTTTACACGGGACAATGAGGCGAGGGGGGTTGAGCCTGAGGCAATATACAACTTCGCCGCTAGATGCCACTAAATTCTACACTCTGACCCTTTAGGGACTAGAGAGTGGTAGAAGTTGTGAGGAACAGAGGAAGTACAGCTCATTTTAGCCACAGCCCAATTCAGAGAATATGCATGACGTTTTTCAGATGCTGGAAAGACGTAATGATTTTCCATCAAAGCCACAGAGAATCTGATACATATTCAAATAAAAAACAAAACTATTAACTCTCTAGAAACAAGGTGGAATGCAGTTGCCTTGCAGAGTTGTAATGTGTCATTGGCACAACTATCTCTCGGTCCGTCTAGATATAGACCTGAACACTCACTGGACGCGATAAAAAGCTACAAGTGGTTCACTTAACCCTCGAGACTACACGAGATCCTCTGAAGGTAAGGTTCTGCCAAAATCGGCCAAATCTCAGTTCCTACTTCTCCATAATTCCATGCTCTGCACCATCACGCAGTGACTCCTGCAGCTTGAGCTAATTGGAGCTAACATTGTAGTAGTTGGTGAAAAAAGTGCAGTGGGTCCATGGGATGATTAAACAGCCGTGGTTGCAAGAACATGAACCTGTCAAAGGACATTTTGAACCCAAAATACATAGGCCTGAGTTGGAAGTTGTCGACATTTTGGTATCCGAGTCAAATTGAAGCGTTTGTGGTTTTTGTATTGAAATTAGGATTTTCAACATGATAATAATTTATGTTTCAGGTGTTCACCTCCAGAGTGTCCTGCCTGATCCCAGCAGTTGAACCTCGTGTGATGTGAAGACTCCCGAATAAGGTAAAAATATAACATCTCACTAAACGTCCTCTGACGGCTGGATTAAAAAAGGAATTGGGACCTATTAACAGGAATCCAAGAAAATGTCGGATGTTTACATTTACATTTCCTTGTACTGCTCTGGAGGCAATTTTTTTTTCATTTTATAAAAAAAGTACATTTTAAAAGTCCAAGATCAGCACTCAAAACCAGCTTCTGTAAGGACCAATATCTGGAGCTGGTGTATGATCATTGCCAACTGATTCATGCGTGCATACCTCTCAAATTACCACCTAGCTGCCTCGTAGAGCAGTTTCCAGCCAGTTAAGTTGGAAGAGCAGCTCAGTGAAACACCATGTTCAGAGGCTTGTCGTCCTGCACACGGATCCAACCGTGATTCGGACGTAGACGGCTCAGGTGTAACAGGGCCACGAGCTGGGGTGTCAGATAAGGAAGAAAACCCGAGCTGCCATCCGGCCCTAAATGTCACATCTGCCTCATCGGGAATTAACATGAGTGAAAGCCTGCGGCATGTTGACACGGTTACCTTTAGCCCGTACACATCTGCACACATGCTCTTCTTGTATGTGCATCTGGGAGATAAAACCTCTCCGGCGGTAATCCTGCTGCCTGTCAGTCTCTTTATAATGAAGCCATTCGCTCTTCCACTGTGACTGTCTGGAACACATGCACATGTGCACACACACACACACACACACACACACACACACACACACACACACACACACACACACACGCACACAAACACACGCAACCTTTATTATCTTCCAATATCTGGGCCACCTGGGGACAACCCCATTGTCTGCTGAAGCCACGCACACACATAAGCGCTCTGTCTGTACAAGGGACCCAGATAACTGTCTGACCATACGTGGGGCAGATGATCCAGAGCAGTGTCGACACGGTGGCCTCACCTGACCGTCTGGAGCCGTGTTGCTCTCTGCAAGGTCAGAACGCACTTGAGGGCCATGCACGGCAGGAAACACTGCGAGCGCAGCGCTGGCCTGTACTAGATATTTGAAGATCAGGCAGACGGAGGGAACTGTACAGATAGAAACACTCAAGCAGAGACACACACACACACACACACACACACACACACACACACACACACACACAGAGGTCTTTCACACTCTTTTGACCTTTGTCCACCTGGCTGAGCAATAGACAGATGTGCAGAAAGCAATGGGGGCAACCTTTTCGCAGAAGGGGATGTTCAGATGAGAGGCTCTATCCAAACAGCACGGGTGAATGATTTTCCTCAGCATGTGCTCGGAGCGCATTTGTGTGCCGTGGTTGTTTGTCAGTTGCTGTGTAAATAACAGGAAGTAGTGTCTCGTAAAAACAAAAAAATCGGACTAATTAATTGAATTTATCGACGGAGGAGGGACAATCTGTTGGATGTTTGACCCTTGATATGGATTGCGTTGTTGTTGTTGCAGCCTGGACTCCATGTGTTCCCGTCTCGAGATAATTCACAGGTCATGGTCACTTGCTTCCGTCTGCATGTGTTGTGTAAACCTGGAGAAGCATTCATGGGAACATGTCCCTTTAGGTCACTGTAGGAATCTTACGCAAGGGGCCGCGGGTTCATGTGGGGCCCCCAGCTGGCACTCACACAGTGAGAGCTGCGGCCGAGGTCGAAGACGTTGAAAGTGAGACAACCCTTGTACATTGTTACGGTTTAGATCAATATGCAATTAAAAGTGGCAGAGGTTGACAAGCTCTGTTGGTTTTTCTTTTCGAGTCTGCTGCTGCTGCTGGCCTTACTGCACATGCGACACCCGCCGTCCAGGTGTCCGGTCATTTGTCAGGATGCACACAACCAACCCTCTTGAGAAACACGGGATGAGCCTGATAGCCAGCATATACACTGACACATTAACTTCTTGCCCATATGTTTAAGACACATGTACAATGTTTGACAGTGGACTGGATGGACCTCTAGTATGAGGTCCATGTGGAAGTCCCCTCCAGTGAGAATGTGCACGCTAACAACACTGTTAGTTCAAGAACAGCTGCCACTTTCACCAGAGAAAAGTGAGTACAAATCGAATCCAGCGGAACGAGTGCTGCTTGGTCTCTGCAGTGAACAAATCTGTGCGTTTGTCCGCTGTGGTCCAAATATAGGTCGTATTCGGAGATGTTATCAATGCGTTGCAAATTCAGACATTGGGCCATATGCTGAACTATCAGTTTGGGAGAAAAAAAATGATCGGTATTTGGTCATCAGCTATCTTTGACAGTGGGCAAGTTTGCATGCACCGCACCACAACAGTACGGCCATTGACGGCCACTGGATTTATTTGTCATACTCATGAAACACCCGTCAGTCCTCCACAACAGAAGAGGCTCCAACATTCATCCCCGTGCTGTTCCCTTTCAGTCACATGGCCATCGGCCGTGAATGACCTTGCCGTGGTCACGTTTCTCCCAATGTGCAAGTATTCCCAACCTTACGTGCGGAGCGAATGGCTTTATTATAGGAATTCACATGCTGTCGGATACTGTCAGTAGTACCCTGTTGGGCACGTGCCGACCTGTGTCTGTGCTCGGCTCCGCCTAGTTACACTGTCATTAAAAGTCCAATCCATAAGCTTGTTTAAAATTATTTGTATTTTTTTTTTTTTAGCTATTTCTGGTTTTAATCTTTCCTCTGGCTTCTGTGCTTCTTATGGCAAAGAGGGTGCTAGTGCGGAAGCCTGACATTTCCCATTAAACCAAAAAAAAGAAAAGCTGCGAAAGGACGTAGGCAGCATTTACAACTGAATTCATTTGCAATGGTTATGAAACAACCACCAGTCCTCCATTACAGAGGCGTCTAAAACAGTCATTCCCGGTTATCGCCACGGCCCTCAGGTGAGCAACCGCAGCGCAGTAATACCAAGAGCTTGTCCTGAGGTGTCGAAGGTGTGCGCTCGTCGGAGGTTGACAATGTTTCACCTTTTGCGCGAAAAACAATCAGGAGAAAAAGAGAAGTGGCAGAAACTGGAATGGGTCAAATGAAAGAACATTTCAACAGTCAAATGTGGGACAACCATGTTGCAGGTGTTGGACAGACCAGCTGTGACCACGCTCCGATGCATACAGTGCTCGAATTGAATTTTACTCTAAATGAGACCACAATTATTGACATAGCAAACATCATGCTGCACTGAAGAGGTCTTGAGACCAGCAACTGAGGGAACATTACACAAGCCCGCTGATCGGTCTGGTTTCCAGGCCAGCTTTTCTTGCCCACGATTTGCCGCTGCATGGTGCCGGCACAGCCCCTCAGCTTCTCAGGTGCCTGATGCGAGCGCCATCAACACTAATGGGACGCGCGTAGACTTGACAACCTGAGGTACCACTCTAACTATTATACAGACCCTACGTCCCTAGAGGCAAATGTGTCCAAGCTAAGCCATAACAGCACCCGACACAGTTCTTCAACCCCTTAAACAAAGTATTAATGTAGTAACTAGTTGAAAGATAGTTGTGTAGACTTAATCCAAAGATGGGAGCCGAGTCCCCGGCATGTGATGTTTTGAACAGTTTTTTAACTTCATGTTGTGATGAAAACAGAAGAGCGATGAACAGATTCTCATTTGCAGCTCAGAGGGGGTATTAACTCCTGGAAAGCAAGTAGGTGGTATTCCCACTCCTGAACGGATCCACGCGTCACCGGTGCGGAGACATGCGTCATGCAAGAGCCGCGGCTCTGAGGTGGAGGAGGATGGGAGATAAGAGAAGTCGGGGGGAGCCTTATGTCAGGCTGCACTTTGATCTCGACGAGCATCTCGTGGTATTCATCTGACAGACTGAATAGTTCACAGTGTGCATTTGGTTTGATATTTCTGACAGAATGTTCAGAGGAGGGGATGATGCCACTTGAATCACAATAGGAAGATATCCAAACTACCTGGTGCTCGACTCACACGCTCAGTCTATGACAAACCTTCTCCCTCACTCGGGATCAGCATGGAAAGTGAGTGTGAGTCTTAACTGTACGTAATTTGACCAAAGCTTTGTTATTGCGAGCAGCACCCGGTGACATCTGCAACGTCCAGATCGCCGGATAAATTGATCTCATAGCAACCACGTTGCTGTGGCAACCAGGATACAGATGCAATGTTGAGGTGATATGCAGAGTGACTGTCTGCCAGACTGGCACTTTTCCATTAGAAAAAAACAAAAACATAACTGAATGATTCATCTAGTTTCCATCCCTAAATTATTGTCTGCATCATTGTCCTCCTACCATTTCCTGCCTATTCTTCTCACTCTAATTCATTTTTAGCATTTCTCCAAGCAGCCTCCTCTCACCACAATGTGTGTACCCATTCAGTATGGATCAGTGATGTTTATAAAAGTTGGCTACACACTATTTTCAGTTATTTTAAAAATATATTTTATTAATATAAAACAATTTGGTAAAAAAGCTAAACAGTTTCAGCCATTTCAGGGGTAGTAATTCATATCTGAGTTGATTGATTGCACATTGAAAATAGAATGTCGACTGCTTGTTTCTGTTAGCAAAAACGGCTGGAAATTCATTATGTGGTTGGTTGGATGTAGATACAACCCACTCATTCAAGACATATTATTCTTATTATTCATTGTTAGATGAACATAATCCTCTTGGTAGCTCAGTCACATAATTTTATCAGATTGTCCATTTCATCTCAGTAGATAAACATGAAATTTGTGTAAATATTATTCTGTTCAGCTTCAGCTGTGCATTTCTTGTTATATTCCTTCAGCAGCAGCTAGAGGGGGGAGGTCTGTTTAGTTAATAATATGGTGTGGAAATACTGGGAAAGAAAAAAGACAATATATCAAAAAATAAGTTTTTAATGCTTGGCTATGTTGTTAAGGTTATTGTATGGATGAAAAGAAAAATCCATGTACAATGGAAATATACTTCCAACCATGATGCAAGTAGGTTAAACTTCAATCAAGCTTCATGTTTTCACTGAAGAGACGAGAACATTGTGGAGACTCAAATCAATACATGAAACACTTGTCTTCCACATGGCGTACCATTTCTTTGACCCTTGACTGGCGCTCTTTTGATTAAGTTATCTCATTGTGCGTTCAATAGCAGAAGCACTAACATTAGAAGATGGACATGAACAACCCATATTCTGGGACTTTGGTTAAAGTGAAGCTGCATCAGCATGTAAACTGCTGACACCCGTCTGGGGAAATGGGACTTTGGAAGAAACTCCATTGATAAGTTTAACTAGGACTCTGTTCTGTTTAAGGTTAACTCTGCTATATTGACGGAATTATCAAATGCTAACGTTAGCAATGTTGACCTCCGGCTGGGGGTCGTCATGTTAGTTCAGGATTGCCATCCAGCTCCTTAAGTGAAGCTGTATCAAACCAGCCTCAACACCCCATCTCCAACCAACCGCAAGGAGACTTCCCCGCCACTGCCTCGGAGGTTTGACTCCACTTTGCCTGGCAACAGTCCTTCAAAGAATCCTCCCTCATACAGGGGACTCCCTCATAATGTGGCCCCTGATTCTAAGATCGAGAGCTGTATTATAGCATCCGCTTCATGAAGGCCCACCGGGCCATTCTCAAGACATAAAAAAAGCAAGGAAACGTGTTTACTCGTCACATGTAATCCTACCTGCTCACCAAATTTACAATTAAATGTGTTCGGGGTACAGGACAGAGAAGAAATACCATTTGCCCTATTACAAGTCAGTGTACTGTATCAGAATGATTTGAAATAGTTTGAAAGTGTGCTACGAACAAGTGTGACCTGCCGTCAATAAATACAGCAGTGAACATTGGTAGTAAAATGTTATTCTGCCATTGTTGTTCTTTGAGTACTATTTGTGTATTTGTGAGAATGAGCTCTGCTCGGAGCGGGGGACTGCACAAAGGAGAATGTGACCAGCTGAAGTCATCTTGTTGCAGAACGCAGAAAAAAATAGAAAAAGAAAGAACAGTTCAGACCACAGTTCAGAAAAGTTTGTCTTTTGAGCTTTGGTCTCAGGAGAATTACTTTTACCTTTGTTCACCTTATTATTTGAAACTTGGCCACAATTAAAATGAATATCTGACTTTGTAACAGAAAATGAGGGAATGTATTTTAGGTCCCCTTTAAACTTATATGAACTCATCAGAGTCACCGATACTGTCATCTCTGCGTTTCCCTCCTGGAGATGATGATGGGTCTTAATATTATTGCTTATGTGGTGTGCATTGTTTATGAAACTCACTCCAATTCCCCTAAGACGTAATGTCTTGTCTATTATATTTATTATTAGTATATGTTGTTTCCACAAGATATACTGTCCGTACGTTTCATCTTATGATAGTCCACCCTCAGGAACAAAACCTCCCTGGTCCAGAACACTCATACTTGATTTTATTAAAATCCTGTCGTGTTCAGTTGTATTGAAGCGGCTCCATGTCGTCCAATGTCATCTAACAACTGTCAGCACTTGTATACAAATTATTTCTACTTCCAGAATAAGCCCTCTCTGATAAACAGTAAAGTGTGTCATAGAGCCTCTCCACATGGACACAAACATACCCATGGCTAAAAAACCTTGTGTTTCTACATCATATGACTTCAAAAGCTTGCGGCTAAACTGAAAGTCATGGGATTGGCCAGATGAAGAGATTTCATTTTGACTAACAGTGCTGGTTCTCGCTTGTATGGTGCCCTGGGTGACTTGTAATAGAGTATCCGTGTGGAATTATATAAATCATCGTCTAAGAGTCCGGACTTAACTGATTCACCTTGGTGGTGTGCAGATGGGTTTAATATCATCAATAACATTTCTGTGAAAGTACACCTGGGTGACAAATCAAAGGAAAAGTCAGAATCAATATGTGGGGAAACATGGCGAATGTGGATGCCTCCACACGGGGCATGTGGATTCATTGAAGGGTTTGATGAGTGGGAAAATGATGTAAATGATTTGCTATTTGGCTCCGCAGGCACCAGATCTCAATCACTTTCAGCAAAACACCAAATGTGTGAATACTGTACAAAGTTAGAGGGGTACTATTCGCTGCCCAAACCTCAGGCCAGCGGGGACTTTTGGTACTTCTCAGTGGAAGGCCGTGGTGGCGTTATTCAACCAATAAGCTGGGTGCCAAAGGAGAAGAAGGAGATGTTCCCAGGCCCTAGGCTCCCTGCATAGCTCACAAACCAGAATCAGGTGCTGTGTCTCAATTTGTGCACTTCTGTGCTCACGCTTGTTGCTTTCAGTGCGTAAGAGCATTCACACTGACCGATACCCAAAGGGTGCACTTATAACATGACAGAAGAGTTGAGTGTGACATGCTGGACACGCACACTATAAAAAACGCTAGTAATGAAAAACCAAAACAATGAGCTGAAAGATACTAAAATGCACAATGCAACTGAGGGGAAATGTGGTGAGCTTGAATCCTTGAGTTCAAATGAGCATGTGTACACAATTGTCATGTTATCCATAGATGATTTGAAAGTTATTCATCAGTGTTGCTTTAAGTAGACGCAACGTGTTCTTTTTTATAAAAACTGCTACTGTGCAATATCAAATCGGAAAAGAAAAAAGGACTTCCCTTTAGCTACATCTAGCCTCAGGCGTGTTGTTGTAATTGATATTTTACCCCCAGATAGCCCCTCCTTGGAATTTCCCTGCCTGAAACCAGAGGGATTATGAGCCGAGGTAGTTTTTGAGATGTATCCAACAGTTAATAACTCAAATTACATTGCATAATGCAGTGCATGCCTCGATGCTGTTCTTGATACTTATGCTTGGAGCCTGTATGCCTGGGAGATAAATACACAAATCAATTCACTGAATTGCTAAAAACCTCACCGTAGTCCTGGAGATGTCTGCATGTAGCATGTGTGTTATCCTTTTCACTTCCACCATCGGACCTCCAATGCTATGATAACATTCATTTTAGATTCATATCTGTGAGAAAACGATGTCCCCCATAGAAAGCTGGGATCAAAATTGTCCTATTAAAAGTATGCTTCATATTTGAAAGCTGATTCATATTTTTACAATGACAAAATAAAAGCTGAATTAAAAACGTGAA